>NC_135748.1:2387500-2680000 GCF_041903045.1 Epinephelus lanceolatus
CTGTCATGCCCAGAAAAGATAGCATTTGACCCACCGTTTGCGGTTGAGGGGCCTTAATCACTGCCTCTAACTGGGATGGTGCAATACACCTTTTGTCCCCACAGAGTCTTCTCCCCAAGTACTCTACTGACTGTTGGCAGAACTGTAGTTTAGTTTTACTGACTTTGTGTCCGCCTTCTGCTAAGGCCGTGAGCACTGCAATAGAGTCTTTTTCACATTGTTCTTTTGTAGGACTACAAATGAGCAGATCATCTACATATTGCAATACTGTGCTTTGCACGTTCAAACTGGCGAGGTCTTGTGTCAACACACGATTAAAGATGGAGGGGAATCCAAATACCCTTGAGCCAGCCTGGTATAGGTATATTGTTGATTCTCATACGTAAAGGCGAACAAATATTGAGAATCTGGATGTAGTGGTACGCTGAAAAAGGCTGAACACAAATCAATGACTGTGTACCACTGGGTGTCTGGAGGGATGTTTGAAAGCAACGTATGTGGGTCTGGCACAAGTGGTACTTCACCATCTACTACCGCGTTAACAGCTCGCAAGTCGTGGACTAAACGATAGTCTGTTGAATTTGGTTTCTTGATGGGAAAAATGGGTGTGTTACAGGGGCTTCTAGTTTTAACCAAAACTCCCGCTTCAACCAAGCCTTGGATTGTTGGTCTGATACCGTCAACTGCATGCTGTTTGAGAGGGTACTGTTGCTGATATGGTAAGTTAACGTGTGGTTTTAGCTTAATGTGAACTGGTTGCGCTGATTTTATCAAGCCTACATCAGTCTTGTGTGCTGTCCATAACTGAGATGGAACTTTGCTTAGCATCTCCTCATGTTCTGCGGTGACTGCCATTTGTGTGGGTGTGCCTCCATCTACTACTGCTTTGTCTGCTAAAATCTCATCACCTACTTTGACTGAGATCCTGATGAACTGCTTATCCTTAGAAATGTGAATGTACCTGTTGTTTGTGGGCACCCACTCTTGCACCTGCAGGGCACGCCTGACCATAGGACCGAGATGATGAGACTCATAATCTTTGGCCACTAAAAGCGTGACGTGCGGCGTAGACTTTGGTACTTGAAACCATCCAGATAATTCTTCCGGTAGGCGGACAGCCGCTGCCACGCCCTCCGGCCCCAAAAACATGTCTTCACTGGTGATGAGATATGGTTTTTTATTGATCCCTGCATCCCAACACTCCTGGTAATCTACATGAGTCTGATCTCTGTCATACATGAGTGTGCAATGCAGCGGCAGAGTGGGGGTATGTGCGGTGTCATAGTGCATGCAAATCCATCTCTCCCACTCAGTCCACTTCTGTTTAAGGTGTGAGTCTTCTGGTGTCAGCTGAAGCCAGTAGGCCAGGGCTTGCTGTTTGTCTGTGGTACCTTGGGGTAGTTGTGACATCATGCTTTGTGGGGGTTCATCTGGGAAGTCCAGGTACAGTCCATCTTGGGTACACATGATTTTTGCTTTTAATGGGCATAGAATGTCTCTTCCTAGCAAGTTTACTGGGGTATGGGCTGAGTATAGCAAAGGTGCACATATGACTTTGCCTGCAATGAGCACTGGAACGGGCTCCGTTAGCGGTATGATCTGTGATTTCCCAGAGAAGCCTATAGTCTTTATGGATGACTTAGAGAGGGGGAACCCGGAGCCTTCTTTTCCAATGCATGAGTATGTGGCTCCTGTGTCAACCATAAAAGGATACTCACGGTCATGGATGACAACCGGTACAATGGGTTCATCATGTGACTGTAGCGATATGGCTGGTAAGATTAGTTCCCCCTCAGGCTCCTCTGGGCACCCCTACCAGGGTTGTGGCTGTTCCATGTTGGGCCAGTTCTGTGCTGGACCTTCCCATGGGTTACTTGGACATTGGACCCGTATATGGCCTGGTTGACCACACCCCCAGCATTGATTGTCAGGTGGAGCTGGGTTAGCTCCTGGATAGCCTGCTCCTACGTGTGGAGGGCCCAGTTGCTGGTTGGGTGCGTCCTGGAAGACATGGTGGTTCCCTGGTATGTAGTTTCTGCCTCCTTTCCATCCACCCCTGAAGTTTGTAGACAGTGCATTTCCTCCAGGTCCCCCACGGTCCCGCCCTCTGGGGGTTCGCTGATTGCCACCACCTCTTGGTATTTGCTGGTAATAATAATGGTGATGTGTGGCGTTGGCAGAGGTTTCTTTTCCTGTTGCGTTGGGGTCAGTGGGGGGTGGCTGCAGAGGTGCTTGGGGCTGGGTGGTTGGAGGAGCTGCTTGAGTCGCTGCCACCACGGGAGCTTGAATTTTAGATTTCTCTTTTTCCTTTTTGACCAGCTTGCTCTGTTCTCCCAGCTGCAGCTGGGTCAATTTGTTGATTAGTTGTTTGTCTTCTTCATCCTTTTTCTTTCTATCTTTTCTATAGAGTTCAACATGGTGGACGATGTGTTCTGAGAACAGTGGCCAGTCCATTTTCATTAGTCCTACCACGTCTTCCAAATGTCGCTGTACACTCTCTGGCATGGCCTTCTTAACCATCATTTTGAATAAGCTTTGAGTGGTTTTATTGGCATTCCATGCTTCTCCTGTTTCTTCTTTCCACTTCTTTTGGAAGGTGTGTAGGAACTTAGAGGGACATTCGTTTTCTCCCAGAGTTTCCCCTTCCAACTTGGATGGGTCTCTCTTTGCCGGGTAGTGTTTTCTCAATTGGCACCACACCTTGGAGCGGTACTGCCCAAAGTCCACATCGTCGCTGTAATTGTTTCCAATAGCCGCTCCCACATTGGCTTCGGTGAATATTTCCTGGGTGGTTTGCTTTCCAGCCACATAGGTGAGCAGAGCTTTGACGTCTCCCAAGGCTAGCTGTATTCCAGCTGTTGTCTCTTCTAGAGCCATTATCCATTTATCTGCGCCATCGGTGAGTGCTGGTAGGCGCTCAGCCAGGCCTATCATGTCCATGAAAGGCCAGGGCTCGTACTGCCTTTGTCCATTAGGTTGTGTTATAAGGGGACACATGGTGGTTCTGTTACCTTCCTCATCAAACAGATATATGAGATCCTCAGTCTCTCCGAGGACTTTTCCTGCTCTCAATCTCATGCCTCCTTGACTCTGAGCTCTGTTGTCTGTTGTTGGTCGTCTGTTGGTGTCCCGTACCTCTTTGGGCTGTGTTTTGTTCGATTTCATTGTACCTTGGAGTGTCAAGGTGATGTGCTCTGTGGTTGGGCTGGCTTGAGGCTCCTCTGGCTCCTGCTGGAGACCCTCTTCTTTTAACTGCTGTTCTTGTATTGTCTCCAATAGTTGACTCATTTGCTGCAATCTGCCTTCAGTTCTCCGGCTGATCCCTTCCAGCTCTTTGAGCAGCTCCTGTCCTCGGGGGTCGATCAGTGACGCACCTCTGGGAGTGTGTTCTTGGAGACTGTGATCACTTTCATTGTGTGGCTCTCTCTCCGTCGGTGGGTCTGGATATGGTGGTGGGCTAATGGTAGCTGGCCTCTGGCGATCTTCTTCCTCATGCATCTGGCGGTTCTTTACCTCCCATTCCAACATCTGTTGCCAGTGCTCGTACCCAAAGGTACTCATGGGCCTGGGTTTCAATTCCTCAATCTTTCTTTTTTTCTTATGCAATTCTATTGCGGGGGAGCCAGATCTCTCCGTGGGGAGGCTCGAACAGCTTTTATGGTGAGCTTTGCTTCTGTTTTTCTCCTGCTTCTGTCTCCCTCTGTCTTTGCGTCCCGCAGTTGGTGCTTGCCCTTCAGTGGAGCGAGAGCCTTCATCACTGGCGCTGTCTGTCATATCTCTAGCTGTAGTTCCGGTGCAGTCACTGCTCCTTCTGCTACGATGTTTGTATATCATTGGAGGTTGTCCAGTTTCACTCTCAGTGAACTCTCCATCCTCCTCGTCACTTGTTGACCCATCAGTACTCTCTGTTTCTGAGGACGGTTCTGTTTCCAGTTTTAACTTCTTCCTCGGCCCCTGTAGCCCCCTCCTATTGGGTCTCTCCTCATTATTTTTTTTGTCAGGGTCACTGTGAATCTCCCTTCTAATTGGCCCTCCATTTCCGTAACTTTTGAGCCTCTTAGTGCGTACTGTCCCATTGCTGGCTGTGTTGGCTCCTGTAGGTATGGGGGCAGTGGCGGTATGGGTGGGGGTGGTGCTGTGGGTGTTACTTTTTCCTGTGTCTGGTGTTCTTTGTCTCTTTTCTCCAGCTGCACCATTATTCTTGTTCCAGTTTGTCTAAACCATCCTAGCACTTCTCTTTCTTTGGCTCTCTTGTTTTTTAGTTTGTAGCTTGCCTTGGTGTCTCGAGCTTCAATGTGTCTTAATTCTGACTCTACTTCATCACAGCATGCCAAATTGAAGGTACCATCCATAGGCCAGCGATTCTTCCCGGATGTTCTTTTGTGCCATTTGGTCACACAGCGCTGAATGCGCTTTGCTCGACTTGGGTGTTGTTTTATCACCATTTCTATCGGGGTCAGAACCCCTTCTTTCATTTTTCCCTGGTTGGCTCCCATGAAGCCTTGTTTTACTGTACTAGCTCTTGGGATTTCTGGTTGTTCGTCTGTTTCTGTTGTGCGTATTAACACCACTATTTTCCCTACTGTTATAGCAGTTTTGTATTTCTTTTCTCTATAAGGGTTGTACTCTAAGTCACAGGACTCGTCCTCTTGGGATTTCCGTTTACTTAGACACCCAAATTTACCTGTTTCCCACTCAACTTTTCTGGGTACAATGACAATTTGCAGCCGCGGGTTGTATATTTCCCTTCCTGCTGGACTTTGTATGCGTATTTGGTGCAGAGGAAGTGTGGCTACTGGTGCGTTCTGGTAATTGTCACACAGACTCTGTAGTAGCGGATTTAGTGAATAAGGAACCCACAGCCTTCGCAAAATTGCTTCCCACGGGGCCCCTGGATACTCTTCCTTTACTCTCTTCAAATTAACAAATTTAGTGATTTGTCAGAGTTTTTGTTGGATCTCTTGTTCGTCTTGCCAATGCTCAGCCCCTTCGCTATCTATGTAGCTCCGTTCTAACCAAAAGTGTGTGCGCACTCCGCTATATTCTACAGGGCCCTCTGTCAGACAGTGTTCTTCTCCCCAAATTTCATCCTCAATGATTTCCCCTTCTTCCATCTATTTTTAGGTGCAGCTGTGAATTATGTTTGCCCTCACCTTTTTAGTTGTTAGTAGTGATTCTACGTGTTTGCCCTATTGATTTCCCTTTAACACAATGTTGCAACCATGCAGCCTGTTTAGTTGGTTTATTCAACAACTCAATTAGATCTATTGCCAACACTTTTCTACATCCACATTTTTACAATTTTCTCTATAGCTTACTATATTTACAACACTATATAGATGACATGCACAACGACTTCAAGGATTACGTTTATACTATTTTTACAGATTACTTTTAGATATATTATAGTTTTTACACTTAGATCGATCAGTTAACTTTTTTCTTTTTTCCTTTTTCCTTTTCCTTAGCTACCTGCCCGTTCAGACCTGTTTTCTGAGGTGGTTCCCCTGCTCTCTTGGCTAAGAGGTCTCCCCTAAACAGCGGTATCCGCAGGAGCTCTTTAACTTCACTTTTTAGCTCTCTGCCCATTCAGTCCCGTTTTGTCTACGGTGACTCCCCCTCCTTCTTGGCTGGGAGGTCACTTTCCTCAAAACAGCGGTATCCACAGAAGCTTTTTAGGCCTTTTATTCACTTATTCTTCTTTACAGCAAACCGCCCATGCAGTCCTGATGTCTCCCCTAGACACACCCTCCTTCTATAGGCTTCAAGGTGTACTAAGCAAGCCAACAGCGGTATCCGCGGATTTGCTTAGCATTCCGCCCGCGCAAACCTGCCGGCTGGCTTCAACACCCCCGCCCCTACAGGCTAAAGGGAGCGTTGGCAAGTTTCGGCAGTGGTAACCACGTATATGCTTTTGAGTATCTCTGACTCTTTTCTTCTCTTATTGTGCACTTTTGTCTCTTTAAATACTTTAAATACTCTTACTACCTTATTGCCTGTTCCTCATTAGTTATTATTCATCCAACACACACACATTCACTCTTTCTGCTCCATGATCACACCTTATTGCAGCAGAGTTACCCGTCTCCAGTGATGTTAGTTGCTTTTTCAGTGATATCTCTTTAATCAGTACATTATATAACTAGGTTCTTTAGGAGAGGAATTTGTCAAATACGTTTGACCTGGGCGGCTCCCAGCACTGCACCCCAGACACACCCGGTTTTAAACAGAAAAAGGCTCTGCTTACCTTATTTGGTGGCGCCACCTGTGTGTCTGACGTACAGCCCAGTGCTCCTGATCTCTGGCTTCGACCTTCCTTGCCTCCTGGCTGGCTGCGCCACTTGAGGTGACTGAAATTGGTGCCTGGAATTGGGCCTGACGGCTCCTTGTTTCTTCTAAAATGTCTTTTGTTGTCAATTCAGTATCTTAGGTTCGGCTGGCAGGTACTTAGAAAAACACTGGAGATAGGCAGAATCTGGTGCAATCGAGTTTATTGTGTTCACAGGCAACAACACAGACAAACTCACGAGTCAGCCTCCAGAGGACGACTGAAAACCTGCTTTCAGCGCTCTGGCTTATATGCTGGTGGAGGTCGAAGAGATCTCCACCCATTTCTGTAGTCCTTCCCACTTCGATCCGTTTTTACTGGTAGCAGACTTTTGCCTTTATTCCCACTCAACTGGAATCTGCCACCAGTATTTCCGGAATCGCTCTCACTCTATTTTTTAAAAAAACATGTGATCTCTGGGGACTCACATGCTACAGTCCCTCGTGCTCTATTTTTGAAAAACGTGATCTCTGGGGACTCACATGCTACAGTCCCTCGTGATACAATCATTTGAGCGTGTGTGTGACCTTTTCCCGTGTTATATAAACTCTTAAGTGCATTTAGGCAATACAATCAAGTGAGTGTGCTATCTTCTTTACACAGCGCGTGGCAACTTGTATGAGGGTCACTATAAGTTCACAACATCATGTGAGTGTAGGTTAATGCATTATATCATTACACAGTGCGTGATAGGTTATGTGTGTCAATAAGAGTTCACAACTGAGATGTCACTAAGAGTTCACATCGTTATATATTACATATTACACATGAATGCAGGATTAGTTTTTTACAAACGTATACACACTAACATGGTTATATAGCTATTTGTATCTTATCCAATTTATATGGTCTAACATCTGATGAGGGTTTTGACTTTTACACTACATTATATCCCTCGAGTCAACAGCCAATTCAACCAGTGACCGCATTGTGGAGCTGGAGAAGACATGCTCTGCCCTGGCCAGCGACAACGCTAAGCTAAAGGCTAAGACCATGGACCTGGAGGGACGCAGTCCCAGGAACAACGCTTGCATTATAGGCTTACCTGAGTCAATCGAAGGGCCTCGGCCCACTGAGTTCTTCCCGGGTTTCCTGGTCGAGGTCACGGGCGATCAGGTCCTCTCTTCCCCGCCAGAGCTGGAGCGCTCACACCGGGTCTCCTCAGCAACAGCCAAGTCCCGGGGTAAGCCAAGAGCAATTATTGTTTGTTTCCACAAGTTCCAGACCCGAGACTGGGTGGTCCGTGAAGCCCGCAGGATGAGGGGGAAACTCAATTACCGAGGCTCTCCAATAGAAATATATGAAGACTATTCTCCCGAAGTTCTGGACCAGCGCCAGGAGTATCGCGACGTCATGTCAGACCTCTATAACCTTGGTTTCCAACCTGCTCTTCATTACCCCGCAAGGCTTTTCATCAAAACCGAGACGGAGGGCATGAAACGGCTGTTCACTCCACAGGAGGCTCGTCAGTTCGTGTCATCGGCCTGCCGTCAATCAACGGAGTCTGCCGCAGCTCAGTGACCGTGAGTACGGTTACTACATAGCCTCCAAACAGTCACTCTGCATTGGCTGTCGCCCGCTCCTCTTAGCAGACACTTAACATCATATGATCACCCTAAACTATTTTTTTTTTCCTCTTCTTCCTTTTTTGACTTGGTGGCTCACAGAGAAACTGCTACGTGGACTTTAATAGCCCCACATTGTGTTTATTATTGTCTCTATTATCATTATCATTCTCACTTTATTATAATTGTTATCTACTACTCTATTCGTAACCGGGGCCCCTGCAAATACGTTGTGGTATGAGCTACAACGGGGACTTTTACTTTAATCTTGTACTATTTTGGCAGTAATGATGTCTGCAGCTTTCACAAAGATGTTCCAATTAGCTTCAACCATAAGAGGAAGGGAAGATGTATTTGAGTTGGTCTTTTTTAACACTACACGTGTGCATATTTGATTTATTGATGTTTATCCTATAACGCTTTATTTGGTTATACAGCCTACTCTTATATTGAGTGCTTTATTGGACAGGGGGTAGGAGCTTTGGACTAATACCTATTTTTGTTTTCCATCCACTATTTTGACGCTGATGATCAGCTTCTACTTCTTTAAAACGGTTTATCTAGCGCCTCCCTCAGGCCTTTTTCTTTCAGTGCGAGTTGACTGTTAATCTCAATTACTGGGGGTAGGACGCTGCATTTGGTGGTGAAACTTAACTATGTAGTAGTGTATAAGGTGTTTTGGGGCAGCATTTTCTATATACTTTTTTTTTAAATTATTATTTTATTGTGAGAGGTGGTACCAAGACCTGTAAGCCCAGATCATGTTCAGCAGCAACGGGTGCCACTTTTTGGGTTGTTGCCCAGCTGGGGAGGGTCGGGGGGATGAGTTTAGGGTTTTGTTTCTTTATGTTTTTCTGTTTTTCTTTTGTTTCTTAAAGTCTATATCAGCATTTTCAATCTATATGTCCTTTTGTTTTTTTACCTTTGACAGCATCTGTTTTCCAGCAGTTTTAAGCACAGTGTGTTTCCTACTCTTCACCTTTGACAACATTGTTTTTGTCACAAAGCCAGGTGATGTCAAATAATGCATCTGCTCCTCGGGAGCAGGTGGTGGGCTTTAAGCTAGTCAGCTGGAATGTGAGAGGCTTGGGTAATGCTGTGAAGAGAGCCAAGGTGTTTGCTCGCCTGAAATCACTAACAGCGGATATAATGTTTTTGCAGGAAACCCACATTGACCACAAAGTTAAGGATAGACTAAAGGTTGGCTGGGTGGACCAAATATACCAGTCAAGTTTCAATTCTAAGGCAAGAGGAGTAGCAATCTTATTTAGGAAAAATGTCACTTTCATACATACTTCTACAATCAGTGACCCCAATGGTAGATTCCTTATAGTAGTGGGCGTCTTAAATTCCACACCAATAACATTTGTTAATATTTATGCCCCCAATTTTGATGACTCATTGTTTTTTAAGAAGGTCTTCAATATGATTCCCAACATTGCAGACACTAATATTTTGATTGGTGGAGATTTAAACCTTACTTTAGATCCCCTTTTGGATAAGCAGTCCTCTAAGTCTCCCCATTTATCTAACACCAGTGCCTGCTTGAACACACTGATGGTTAATTCTAACTTGGTGGATATTTGGCGGCTTCTCCATCCAACCACCAGAGATTACTCCTTTTTTTCTTCAGTTCACAAGTCTTATTCCCATATCAATTATTTTTTGTTGGATGCCAAACTATTATCAACTGTTGAATCTGTCACATATCACCCCATTGTAGTCTCAGACCATTCAATTTTGTCCATGGATCTCAAGATCGGAGAATATAATACTGGTGTGCGTCGTTGGCGTTTTGACCCCACACTTTTAGCTGATGAGCAGTTCACCAACTATATACAGAATCAAATTACTCATTTTATTAATGAAAATGATACCAGTGAAGTTAACGATTCTATTCTTTGGGAATCCTTTAAGGCTGTGATTAGAGGCCATATTATGTCTTTTGTCTCTGGTAAGAGGAAGAGGGAGAACACGAGACTGAAAGATATAGAACAAGACCTTTTAGCCCAAGAAAATGCATTTAAAATCAATCCTAATGATGTTACACTTGAGTCTATCACCAAATTGAAATGTGAATGTGCTGTACATTTAATGTATGAGGAAATGTACAGCACATTTGAAGTGTAATATATCATTCTATTGAGTTTATTACGTTCTATTGATGCCATATATGTATATATATATATACAGTCAGGTCCATAATTATTTGGACAATGATACAGTTGTCGTCATTTTGGCTCTGTACACCACCACAATGGGTTTTAAATGAAACAATGAATACCTGCTTAAAGTGCAGACTCTCAGCTTTCATTTAAGGCTTTTTTCAAAAATGTAGTATGAACCGTGTAGGAATTACAACCATTTCTTCACACAGTCCCCCGACTTTAAGGGCTCATAAGTATTTGGACAAACTAACATAATCATCAATTAAACAGTCAGTTTTAATACTTGGTTGCAAATCCCTTACAGTCAATGACTGCCTTAAGTGTTGGACACATAGACATCACCAGATGCTGGGTTTCTTCCCTGGTGATGCTCTGCCAGCCCTTTACTGCAGCCGTCTGCACTTCCTGCTTGTGTTTTGGGTGTTTTGCCCTCAGTTTTGGCTTCAGCAAGAGAAAAGCATGACAAGTTCCCAAACAACCTGGAGCCGGACACGGTTCTAACGGAGCACCAGCTCTTTGACGTGTTCAACAACGCAATAGTATCTTTTTATTTTGCAATATGCTTCAGGTCAATGTCCATCTGCACTGTGAAGCATCGTCCAATGAGTTTTGAAGCATTTAGTTGAATCTGAGCAGATAATGGTGCCCCAAACACTTCAGCTTTCATCCTGCTGCTCTTGTAAGCAAGACAAGACTTCACTAGAATAAATACAGAGGGTTTATCACAAGATGCAAACCATTGGTTAGCCTTAAAAATGGAAGGCCAGATTAGAGTTTGTCAAAAACCATCAAAAAAGCCTGTACAGTTGTGGAACAGCATACTATGGACAGATAAAACAAAGATCAACTACCAGAATGATAGGAAGACAAGAGAAGGAAGAAGGGAAGGAACTGCTCATGATCCAAAGCACACCACCTCACCAGTGAAGCATGGTGGAGGTACTGTTATGTCATGGCCATGTATGGCTGCCAGTGGAACTGGTTCTCTTGTATTTACTGATGATGTGACTGCTTACAAGAGCAGCAGGATGAAAGCTGAAGTGTTTGGGGCTACATTATCTGCTCAGATTCAACCAAATGCTTCAAAACTCATTGGACGATGCTTCACAGTGCAGTTGGATAATGACCTGAAGCATATTGCAAAAGCAACCAAAGACATTTTTAAGGCAAAGAAGTGGAATGTTCTGCAATGGCCAAGTCATATCATCTGACCTGAATCCAACTGAGCATGCGTTTCTCTTGTTGAAGCCAAAACTGAGGGCAAAACACCCAAAACACAAGCAGGAAGTGCAGACGGCTGCAGTAAAGGGCTGGCAGAGCATCACCAGGGAAGAAACCCAGCATCTGATGATGCCTATGTGTCCAACACTTCAGGCAGTCATTGACTGCAAAGGATTTGCAACCAAGTATTAAAACTGACTGTTTAATTGATGATTATGTTAGTTTGTCCAAATACTTATGAGCCCTTAAAGTTGGGGGACTGTGTGAAGAAATGGTTGTAATTCCTACACGTATATATATTGCCGTCCATACAAATCTTGTTGAGCAGCACAAATACTTTGTATCTGCTGTGTTTGGATGCCGATGAAGTCTCATAGAGCCAGGAGTAACCGCTGCACAAATACGTGGTCTGCCATCATTGTTGTTGTTGTTATTCCTTCGAGCTCGGCGCCAGTGGGAAAGCAACGACGTAACAGAGGTATTCAGTGACACAATGATGTGGCACCCTAACCACATCCAGCCGTGGAAAAGCAAATTGGTTCTCAGCTGGTTCGCAAGTTGAACCAACTGAGAACCAGCACCAGCACCGGAACTGCTTTGATGTAGCGTGCTTTGGCATATTTGTTCGGAAACGGTGGAGTCTCTGCTTTCTTTTGAGATGTATGCTGTGTGTTTTGCATAAAATGGCATCGAGGTAGAGCCAGAAAAATGGTGAGTGGGTCGACACATTGGTGCTATATGGAGTTTGATTTGTAGTAATTCATTTAATTGTTGTTTGAATTGTGTTGGGGCATGTAAACAAGTTTTATACAGTCTTGTAGCCCAGGTTCTGCTGTTTAATTTGATGTGCAACATCACTATATTCTTTCCTGATTAGTGCATTGTTTCACACTGTGTTTGCTACGTGGTTTCTCAAAGTCCCCCAATTGGGGGACTCTCAGGCTTAACATTGTATCGCAACTGTGCCTGGATCGTGTGACATGGTGGTGCTGCTGCCGTGCTCCTGCCTGATGCCTGTTACTACTGCTGTTATCATTAGTCATACTTCTACTGTCATTATACACATATGATTATTATTGCCACATACATATACTATCATATATTAATATATACTTACAACATATTGTACCACAATAGCCATAATTATTATAATAATATTACTACTTAAATTAATGTTGTTGTAAGCTACTGTCATTACTGTCCTGCATCTCTCTCTGTCTCTGTCTCTGTCTCTATGTGAAATTTTGTTATATGGAACACTGTAAATTTATTATGTTGATCTGTTCTGTACGACATCTATTGCACGTCTGTCCGTCCTGGAAGAGGGATCCCTCCTCAGTTACTCTTCCTGAGGTTTCTACCATTTTTTTCCCTGTTAAAGGGTTTTTTTGGGGAGTTTTTCATTATCTGCTGTGAGGGTCCAAAGGACAGAGGGATGCCGTATGCTGTAAAGCCCTGTGAGGCAAATTGTGATTTGTGATATTGGGCTTTATAAATAAAATTGAAATTCAAATTGAAAAGAGGGAAAAGATGAGGGAGGAGGTGAGCTATCTGTTGGATAATTGTTTAGCAAAATCTAGCTGTTGTCCTTGGAGTTTTCTGTGTTTGCTTGCTCCAAAATCTAATGGTACTCCACCTATTTGTACTGATTTTCGGAAAGTGAATGCGGTTACTGTGCCAGACTGCCACTGCCCCACATGGAAGATTGCATTGACAGTATAGGTCCTGCAGTCTCTATCAGTGTTGGGTAAGGGTTACTTTAAAAGTAATCAAAGTACGTTATTGCGTTACTTTTTAAAAAAGTAACAAGTTACTTCACTGCGTTACTCCCTGAGTAAAGTAACTCAATTACTTTAAAAGTACTTCCAACGTTACTCCCTGAGAAAAGTAACTCAAGCACTTTTAAAGTACTTTTGAGTATTCTACATTTCCTATTGGGCAATGGACCACAGGGCACTAAGCCTACATTTTTTTTGTCTCCAAAATTAAAGTTATGGACCACTTGCCTTTCACTGAGATCCAATTCTCCCATCACAGCCGTCACTTTGACCAGTAGAAACACAGAACAATCTGCTGCTGTAGACAACTATATGACAACAACACCCCAGCATTTTTAATATTTCCTCTAGGGATGTTACCACACAGAGTAAAAGGGGGAAATGATGGTGTGAAACAGCAGAGGCACTTTGTCAGCCCACTGATTTAACGTTACTGTCATTAGCATCAAGCTAGCAAACAATGGTACATCCTCACGGTTGGAACATAAAGTAATAACATTAACAAATAGCGGCGGGGCTTTTACTCACCACAACTGCAGAGGTTCCCAACTTCATGTGAAACAAACTACATTATAGACAGTCCATTATTTATTAATCCCTCTGTGTGTTTATATATTTACTTTTTAAATACCCTTAAGTACCCTGGGTGTGTTGGTTGTTGATGTTCTGGGATGCTGTGTCAACTTCCGCCTGTTACATGCATCATCTGTTCTCAAAATACATTACATAAAGTCTCTTTAAAAATAAATACATTAGATTTTGAATTGACTTTTTTTGCTTCAACAACACACACACATTGTTGGGTGTAGGCAACAAAAGCACATGGTTGGGCTTAGGAAAAAAGAACAGCATTTGGCTTTACAATCTTACACCGGCCTGGTGAAACTCAGTGGTTCCATTTTCACAGGAAATGTACAGTTTGCATACAGTCTCTTTCAAAATAAATGAAACACCACAAATAAACAGTTTTTTTTTCCTTCAACAACAAACACACCTGGTTGGGTTTAGGCAACAAAGCATGTGGTTGGGTTTAGGCAACAAAAGCACATGGTTTGATTGAGGAAAAAATGACTGGATTTGGCTTTACATTCAAAGGGAAGCAAACACTTGCCTCCTAGGTGAAAGTTGGTGGTTTTTGGATCCATCCACTACCCCTCCCACCGGCCCTACTCAGACTTTTTGCCCCCATAACATAACATAATGTTGTGCTGCAGCATTTCCCCCCTGATACTGCTGGGCACTATTAAACAATAACGGTGAGCGGCCATGTATCATGCTGATGTGAAAGGACGGCATTTTTTTGTCAGTATGTGTTGCAACTGCAAAGAAACTACACCCCCTGGTGGTGCATTTTGAGTAGTGTAGTGTGGATTTTGTATTTCCTGTCAGAACCACAGAAGAAGTAGTCGGACAGGAAGTGATGCGTTCTGTTGTTAGCCTGTTCATGGAGGGCCACATGTTCACACAGCCAGGACAATCTACTGCCGTCCTTTCATGCATCTTCTTTTACATGGCACCATCTGTAAGTTTTACACTCTTGTAATGTTTGTTTTCATGTCAGATAATTTAGTTCAGTGATTTGGTAGTTTATTTTGCAATACTTAGCTTTAGTGCTTTTTTCTTGTTACTAAATGATCCTGTTGCTCTGTATTTACTTTCTAATTTACGTGAATGTTATATTAATACCTGAAAAGGAATAATACGCATTTATTCAGCAACATTTTTTACTTACCTTTTTACCTGTAAAATTCATTGTACCTGATGTGGTTTTATGTTTGTATTTTCAGTTTCACACTTTTCCATATTAAACCTGCCAACTACAACACTCGACTGTTCCTTGGAGAATATAGTGTGGATAAGAGTTTAGCTGACTGTTTATCTCAACATAGGCTCACAGAGAGCACGCTGAGGGAGAACAGTACAGTGAAAAGACGAGCACTCATTAAAAGAGGATAACCTGGATATGTGGATTGTGATTGAAGCCTTGCCTACAAGCTAGACGACGCTAGCTACCGAGTACTTTTCTGACCAGCAGTCACACTTATAAGTCATCATGAGTGAAGATAAAGCTAAAGTAAGTGCACAAGAACATAGTGCAGACCAAAGCAAGCAACAAGACGATGTAGAGAGTGGGTCTATCTCAAGCCGTTCGTCCAGATCAGCCAATTCAGTCTGATCACGTACATCAGCCTCATCAAGAGCTAGCAGAGCTGCAGCAAAGGCACGTGCTGAAGCCAAAGCAGCCCAGGCTAAAATAGCTTATGCACAACAAGAGATGGAATTGAAACTGGAAAAGGTAAGTTTGGAAACCAAATTGGATATGTTACAGCAGGAAAAGGAGGCCAATGCAGCATTGGTGAAAGCAGAGGTTATGGAAGCCGCTGCTGCAGATATGGAATCACACGGGAGTCTTCGAGACCCAGAGTTTGTCCCTCTTCAGCCATCATCCTCGCAGCAGAGAGTTAGGGAATATCTAACAAAACACACTGACACCAGCTTTACTGAAAAGAAGAAAATAGATAATGTCAACTCAGAAGTCCCTATCAAATCTGAGTCCAAGCCAGTGAGAAGCAAGCCAGGGCAATTTGAGTCTACTCCTGCATTCACATGTCACTACTCCCAGCAGTTTCGTTCACCACCACAACACAACGCTACTTATAACACCAGAGTCAACACGCAGCAAAACAGCTCTGTCGCCTATGAGGACCAAACCACCACCACTGAGCTAGCATTCAGACAAAAATGAAGTTATTGTTCTTGGCCCCAAACAACTCAGAGACTCTTTATCTGATGACGTAGTTTCTCTAGATGGCATTGCTCTGGCCTCTAGCACTACCGTAAGAAACCTCGGAGTAACATTTGATCAAGATTTGTCTTTTAATTCTCATTTAAAACAAACCTCACAGACTGCATTTTTTCATCTGCGTAATATTGCGTAAATTAGGCCTATCCTGACCCGAAAAGATGCAGAAAAATTGGTCCACGCTTTTGTTACGTCAAGGCTTGATTACTGTAACTCTCTATTATCAGGTAGCTCTAGTAAGTCCTTAAAAACTCTCCAGCTAATTCAGAATGCAGCAGCACGTGTACTAACAGGAACTAAGAAACGAGATCATATTTCTCCTGTTTTAGCTTCTCTGCACTGGCTCCCTGTAAAATCCAGAATTGAATTTAAAATCCTACTGTTAACTTATAAAGCTCTAAATGATCAAGCTCTGTCATATCTTAGAGAGCTCATAGTGCCATATTATCCCACCAGAACACTGTGCTCTGAGAACGCAGGGTTACTCGTGGTCCCTAAAGTCTCCAAAAGTAGATCAGGAGCCAGAGCCTTCAGCTATCAGGCTCCTCTCCTGTGGAATCATCTTCCTGTTACGGCCCGGGAGGCAGACACCGTCTCTAGACTTAAGACTTTCCTCTTTGACAAAGCTTATAGTTAGGGCTGGCTCAGGCTTGCCCTGTACCAGCCCGTAGTTAGGCTGACTTAGGCCTAGTCTGCCGGAGGACCCCCCTATAATACACCGGGCACCTTATCTCCTTCTCTCTCTCTCTCCCCCCCTCTCTCTCTCTCTCGTATTCTATTACTGCATCTTGCTAACTCGGCCATTCTGGATGTCACTAACTCGGCTTCTTCTCCAGAGCCTTTGTGCTCCACTGTCTCTCAGATTAACTCATATCGCAGCGGTGCCTGGACAGCGTGACGTGTGTGGTTGTGCTGCTGCCGTGGTCCTGCTAGATGCCTCCTGCTGCTGCTGCCATCATTATTCATTAGTCATACTTCTACTGTTATTATACACATATGATTATTGTCACACATGTATATTGACAGATATTAATACATACTTTCAACCTATTGTACCACAGTAGCCAGAACTATAACTATAATATTATTACTTTCAATAATGTTGTTGTAAGCTACTGTCATTACCTGCATCTCTTTCTCTCTCTCTCTCTCTCCCTCTCTCTCTCTCTCTCTCTGTCTCATTGTGTCATACGGATTACTGTTAATTTATTATGCTCATCTGTTCTGTACGACATCTATTGCACGTCTGTCCGTCCTGGAAGAGGGATCCCTCCTCAGTTGCTCTTCCTGAGGTTTCTACCATTTTTTTCCCCGTTAAAGGGTTTTTTTGGGGGAGTTTTTCCTTATCTGCTGCGAGGGTCATAAGGACAGAGGGATGTCGTATGCTGTAATGCCCTGTGAGGCAAATTGTGATTTGTGATATTGGGCATTATAAATAAAATTGATTGATTGAATTGACTGATAGCCAAGTTCCTTGCTAGGAGTCAGCTTGTGACCGGAGGGTTGAATAGATTCGATGACCACCCTGAAAACTATCCAAGCTGGAAATCAACCTTCTTGAGCACTATCGGTGGACTAGGTCTCACCACAAACGAAGAAGTCGACCTTCTCATCAAATGGTTGGGCCCCGAGTCCAGTGAACAAGCCCGAAGGATTAAAGCTGTGAATGTTCATTGTCCTGCTGCAGGCCTGGACATGATATGGTCACGACTAGAGGAGTGTTATGGTGCCCCTGAAGCCATAGAGAGAGCTCTGTTCTCCAAGCTCTCTGGTAGGAACCATGGAAGACTACGTGAGCTCGGAGATATACTACTGGAGTTGGAATCTGCCAAGGATGATGGCTACTTTCCTGGTTTATCGTATTTGGACATAGCGAGAGGTGTGGGTGTGAAATGCACAGAATGTAACAGCCAGAGACATGTTGCAGCCCTTCATCCAGGCCCAGCGCCTCAGTTACCAAAGCCTGACACCCCACTGAAAGAGCATGGCGGGGAGGAAGAGGCCACAGAAAGTCAGGACATAACAACCCAGTGTACTGAGGTCTGTGGAACTGGGTTCAGTGGCAAATCTTGCTCCAGGATATGCCTGGTAGACGTCCATCCGACTGATCGGCCAAAAGAGATTAAGAGAATGTACGTTATCTTAGACGATCAGAGCAATCATTCCCTTGCCAAGACAGAATTCTTTGAGACTTTCAGCATTCAAGGAACAACAAGCGCTTACACGTTAAAGACCTGTGCAGGAACAAAAGAAGCAGCAGGTAGAAGAGCGTATGGCTGCACTGTTAAGTCAGTTGATAGAAAGGTCAACATGGCACTACCTACGCTAGTTGAGTGCAACGATGTGCCTAACAACCAGGAAGAGATCCCCACCCCTTAAGTTGCACTTCATCAGAAGCACTCGAGGTCAATTGCAGATACAATACCACCTGTGGACCCTAATGCTGAGATACTTCTCCTGCTTGGACGAGATATCCTGCGAGACCACAAGGTGCGCAAGCAGTTGAATGGTCCCCACGATGCACCCTACACGCAGAAGTTGGACCTTGGATGGGTGATTGTAGGTGATGTGTGTTTGGGTAATACACATAAACCCAATCAAGTGAGTACTCTAAAGATGTGTATTTTGGAAAATGGACGTCCAACATGTTTCACTCCTTGTGACAGTCTCCTCAAGGTCAAGGATGACTACAGCCTACGAGGCAATCAGAGGGCAATACCATGGAATCTGAGGCAAACCATGCCAGTGAAACCTATCACTGAGGAGAGCCTAGGAGAAGCCGTTTTCTGCAAAGGTATAAATGACAACCAGCTCGCACCTTCCGTCGAGGACAGGACCTTATTGGAGATGATGGAGAAGGAATTTGTCAAGGATGATAACAACAGCTGGGTTGCTTTGCTCCCTTTCCGCAGTCCCAGACGTCTCCTTCCCAATAACCGAGACTACGCCTACAAGCGATTGATGTCCGTCAAACGTACCCTCGACAAGAAACCAGAAATGAAAGCTCATTACACTGAGTTTATGCAGAAGCTGTTCAACAACCACCATGCAGAGCCAGCACCACCTCTTCAAGAAGGCCAGGAATGCTGGTATCTCCCGATGTTTGGCGTTTATCATCCTCAGAAGCCTGAGCAAATTCGGGTGGTCTTTGACTCCAGCGCACAAGTTGATGGGGTGTCACTCAATGATGTGCTTCTGTCAGGACCTGATCTGAACAACAGCTTGCTGGGAGTCCTCCTCAGATTCCGCAAAGAACCAGTTGCTCTCACAGCAGACATCCAGCAGATGTTCTACAGCTTCATAGTACGAGAGAATGACAGAGATGTCCTACGGTTCTTGTGGTTTCGTGACAACAACCTCAACAATGATGTAGTCGATTTCCGCATGACAGTACATGTCTTTGGCAACAGTCCATCACCAGCTGTGGCTATCTTTGGCTTGAGGAAGGCAGCAAGGGATGCAGAGAGCAAGTATGGCAGTGATGTGCGACAGTTCATAGAGAGAGAGTTCTACGTGGACAACGCTGTTAAGTCTTTCCCTACGGAAGCTGAAGCCATTGATGTATTGCAAAGAGCCTGCGAGACACTTGCACTCTCAAACATCAAACTCCACAAGATCACGTCTAACCGAATCAAAGTGATGGATGCTGTTCCAGCAGAAGACAGGGCGAAGGACATCAAAGACCTGGATCTCACAGTGGATGATCTTCCGGTTCAGCGCGGGTGGAACATCACGGCGGATACCTTTGTCTTCAAGGTTCCTGAGCACCAGAAGCCTTTTACTCGCCAAGGTGTGCTGTCAACGGTTAACAGCTTGTTTGATCCTTTGGGATTCCTGGCTCCAGTGACGATTCAAGGACGACTGCTTCTCAGAGAGCTTACCTGCCAGGAACCAGAATGGGACAGCCTTTTGCCAGAGGGGATGCATGAAGACTGGAGAAGATGGGTGCAGTCACTGCAGGAACTAGAGCAGCTACATGTCCCCCGGACCTATGCATCCTTCTCTATCTCCCAAGCCCAAAGCAGGGAGCTGCATGACTTCTCGGACGCTTCAGTCAAGGCAATATCGGCGGTTGCGTACCTGAAAACTGTGCAAGATGGTGGCAACACAGAGATTGGATTTGTCTTTGGCAAGACAAAGTTGGCCCCCTTACCTGACCTCACCATACCTAGGTTAGAGATCTGCGCTGCAGTATTGGCTGTGGAGGTAGCTGACCTCATTGTGGAGGAGCTCGACCTGAAGCTGGACAGAGTAAGATTTTACACAGACAGCAAGGTAGTGCTCGGTTACATCCACAATGAGATGCGGCGATTCTATGTATATGTGAGTAACCGTGTACAGCGTATCAGGCAGTCAAGCCAACCTGAACAGTGGAGCTATGTTGCGACAGAGATCAACCCTGCTGATCATGGATCACGAGGAGTTACTGCAGGTCATCTCTCAAGCACAACCTGGCTGTCTGGTCCTGCTTTCCTGCTTGAGCCAGAGGTACAACAAAAAGAACAACCGCCTTCGTTTGAACTCATCAGTACAGAGTCAGATGTTGAGGTCCGGTCAAAGGTGACCACCCTGTCAACTCAGGTTGAAACAAATCTGCTCAGTCCAAAGAGATTTGAACACCTCTCAAGATGGAGTACTCTCACCAAGACACTTGCTCGACTTCTCCATATTGGTCGCAGCTTTACCAAGTCAGCAGAAGATGGCAACTGTCATGGCTGGCACGTCTGCAAGAAAGGTCTTACAGACAAAGACCTGACACAAGCAGAGCATACAGTGATCACGTGTGCAGCGGGAGGTGTGCGCAGATGAATACAGATGTCTGGAAAGATCTTCCAACCAATAGCCCCCTCCAAAAACCCCATCCCATCATCGATCAAGATGGTTTGCTAAGGGTGGGAGGCCGTCTTACCCAATCAGACCTTCACCAGAATGAAACAAACCCTCTCCTCATCCCGGGCAAGCATCATGTTGCTACCTTGCTCATTCGCCATCACCATGAGAAAGTGATGCATCAAGGAAGGCATTTTACGGAAGGGGCCATCCGAGCCAGTGGCCTGTGGATAATAGGAGCCAAGAGGTGTATCCGTAGCATCATCCATACATGTGTGACCTGTCGCAAGTTGAGAGGAAGAGTGGAACAACAGCAGATGGCTGACTTACCAGCTGAGCGTTTGCATATGGACCCCCCATTCTCGTACGTAGGACTTGATGTCTTTGGGCCTTGGGAGGTTACAGCACGATGCACAAGAGGTGGACAGGCAAATAGTAAGAGATGGGCAGTGCTATTTAGAGGTCACATAGAGGTCATAGACTCTATGAGTTCCTCTAGTTTTATCAACGCTCTCTGCAGATTCTTTGTAATCAGAGGCCCTGCTAAACAGTTGAGGTCAGATTGCGGGACCAACTTCGTGGGCGCATCGAGAGAGCTGAAGTTGGAACCTCCAGTCCTGACAAGACCAACATTGACAAATATCTTCTGGATCAGAAGTGCACATGGGTTTTCAACCCGCCACATGCTTCCCACATGGGTGGCGTGTGGGAACGTATGATCGGCACAGCAAGGTGCATCCTCGATTCTATGTTCATGCAACTTGGAAAGTCAAAACTGACCCATGAGATCTTGACTACCTTGATGGCAGAGGTGGTTGCTATTATCATCGCAAGACTTTTGGTTCCCCTCTCCTCAGATCCGGAGGCTCCCCTCATTTTAACGCCCGCCACACTACTGACTCAGAAGGTCGGCGTTCACCCTCTGCCTCCTGTGGACTCCACCAAGGGAGACCTCTTCAAGCATCAGTGGAAGAGAGTGCAATTCCTTGCAGAGACATTCTGGGGAAGATGGCGTAAGGAATTCCTGAACACACTCCAGGTTCGAAAGAAATGGCTCCACAAGAGACCAAACCTTAAGGAAGGTGACATTGTTCTAATGAAGGACATCCAGGCAAGACGAAACAAATGGCCGATGGGAGTCATTACGAAGGCACTTCTCAGCAAAGATGGTTTGGTGAGGAAGGTGGAAGTTAAGGTCACCTGGCAACAGGCAGTGAAGACCTTCTTGAGACCTACCTCAGAAGTTGTCCTCCTCTTCTCTCCTGAGGATAAAGACTTATGAATAGTGTGTAGTAATATCTCTTTAAGAGACGCCAGGCGGGGAGTGTGTTGCAACTGCAAAGAAACTACACCCCCTGGTGGTGCGTTTTGAGTAGTGTAGTGTGGATTTTGTATTTCCTGTCAGAACCACAGAAGAAGTAGTCAGACAGGAAGTGATGCGTTCTGTTGTTAGCCTGTTCATGGAGGGCCGCATGTTCACACAGCCAGGACAATCTACTGCCATCCTTTCATGCATCTTCTTTTACATGGCACCATCTGTAAGTTTTACACTCTTGTAATGTTTGTTTTCATGTCAGATAATTTAGTTCAGTGATTTGATAGTTTATTTTGCAATACTTAGCTTTAGTGCTTTTTTCTTGTTACTAAATGATCCTGTTGCTCTGTATTTACTTTCTAATTTACGTGAATGTTATATTAATACCTGAAAAGGAATAATACGCATTTATTCAGCAACTAACATTTTTTACTTACCTTTTTACCTGTAAAATTCATTCTACCTGATGTGGTTTTATGTTTGTATTTTCAGTTTCACACTTTTCCATATTAAACCTGCCAACTACAACACTCGACTGTTCCTTGGAGGATATAGTGTGGATCAGCTGACTGTTTATCTCAACATAGGCTCACAGAGAGCACGCTGAGGGAGAACAGTACACAGTATCTGATGCTGGAAGTCACTGACCAAGCGCCTTGTTACAGACTGGCTTGAAAACTAACGGGACCCCAGTTGCAGAAAACAGGCGGAGTGAAAGTTCTTAACAGTTTATTACAAAAAAATCCGCTTGACACAAAAACGGCTGCAAGCCGCTAAATACAAAAAACAGCCGCAGGGAGAAAACAGCTGGTGGTGGCTGGAGGCGAGGGCTCCGGAGACCGAAAGGCGGCGAGGCAACACACTACAAAAACAGAGACAAAAGCACAAGTCAGTGGGGTTGGTCCACAAGAGAAAAAAGGCAAAAATACTCACAAGATGACAAATGGCTCTAATGAGAGATGCACTACCGAACGAGACGGAATTATCTGGCATAATAATAATATCAGCAGGAGGTTGTAGGGGACTGTCAACCACTGGTTTCAGGAGCGAGACGTGGAGCACGGGGTGAACCTTGAGAGCAGCTGGAAGCTTCACTCGGACGGCACTGGGATTGATGACCCGCTCCACCGGGTAGGGTCCGATGAACCTGGGGGCCATTTTTCTGGAATCCGTCTGGAGAGAGGTCCCGTGACGACAACCAAACCTGTTGCCCGACCTTGTATTCGGAAACCGGTGTGCGATGACGATCTGCAATCTGCCGGTTCCGGACCACCGTCCTCTTCAGAGCGGCTCTGGCTTCCCGCCAGACCCGACGAGCTTGACGGAACTGGGCCTGGACCGAAGGGACTGCAACCTCCAGTTCCTGGCTGGGGAATAGGGGAGGCTGAAAACCGTGGGTCACCAGAAAAGGTGACATACCTGTCGCAGAGCTGACCATGGAGTTGTGGGAATATTCCACCCACGGTAGGTGGGAGCACCAGGAGGCCGGGAGACGGGAAGCCACACACCTCAAAGCAGACTCCAGGTCCTGGTTGGCATGCTCCGTCTGACCGTTGGACTGTGGGTGGTACCCTGACGAGAGGCTGGTCTTGGTGCCCAAAGTGCGACAGAAAGCCTTCCGTACCTGCGAGGTGAACTGGGGACCTCTGTCAGAGACTATGTCCTGGGGAATGCAGTGGAGACGAAAGACGTGTTGCACAAGCAGGTTGGCCGTTTCCAAGGCTGACAGGAGCTTAGGGAGAGGGACAAAATGAACCGACTTGGAAAAACGGTCCACAATGGTGAGTATTGTGGTGTTTCCCTCTGAAGGTGGGAGTCCGGTGATGAAGTCGACTGCTATGTGGGACCAGGGGCGGTGGGGAACAGGCAAGGGGAGCAGGAGACCAGCAGGGGCGCAATGAGAAGACTTGTTTCGGGCGCAGACCGGACAGGCAGCGATGGACTCTCTGGTGTCTGCAGTCATTGAAGGCCACCAAAACCACTGGCGAAGTAGGGAGAGGGTCCAATGGACCCCGGGATGACATGCCATGCGAGAGGAGTGCCCCCACTGGAGCACTGGGGATCTTGCAGGCGGGAGAACGAACAATCGGCCTGCAGGACACTCATCGGGAGCTGGGTGGTTCCGAAGCACATCCTGGACCGTCTGCTCCACCTCCCACCAGACCACTCCCACCACGCAGGATGAGGGAAGAATGGTCTCAGGTGCTGCGTCGTCCTCCGTGGGCGCGAACTGATGTGAGAGCGCGTCTGGTTTCTGATTTTTGGACCCCGGCTGATAGGTGAGTGTGAGGTTGAACCTGCCCAGAAAAAGAGCCCACCTAGCCTGACGGGGGTTCAGCTGGCGTGCAGAGCAAAGGTAGGACAGGTTTTTGTGGTCCGTCCAGACGACGAAAGGATGAGCAGCTCCCTCCTGCCAGTGCCGCCACTCCTGAAGAGCCAGGACCACCGCCAGCAACTCTCGGTTCCCCACATCATAATTTCACTCAGCCGGAGTGAGGCGGCAGGAGAAAAAGGCATATGGGTGGAGTTTTTGGTCTGCAGGCAAGCGCTGGGAGAGAACGGCCCCTACCCCTGAATCGGAGGCGTCCACCTCAACCACAAATTGCAGCTTGGGATCTGGGTGAATCAACACAGGTGCGTTAGTAAACATTCCTTTCAGATTATCAAAAGTGCTCTGTGCAGCAGCAGACCAGTCAAAAGACTTTTTAACCGAGGTTAACTGGGTGAGAGGGGCAGCGATGTGTCTGTAGTTCCTTATAACCCTCCTATAAAAATTTGCAAAACCCAAAAATCTCTGTAGCTGCTTACATGTAGAAGGAACCAGCCACTCCTCCACTGCTTTAACCTTAGCAGGGTCTGGTCTGAGCTGCCCCTTCTCCACCACGTAACCTAGAAAGTTGACAGAGGAAACGTGAAATTCACATTTTTCAGCTTTTACAAACAGTTTGTTGTCCAAGAGTCTTTTGAGGACCTCCCAGACATGGTTAACATGTTCCTCAGGAGTCTGAGAAAATCAAAATGTCGTTGAGATACACAAACACAGTTTAGTTCAACAGATCTCTCAAAACATCATTCACCAGAGCCTGAAAAACTGCAGGTGCATTGGTTAAGCCAAAAGGCATGACTAAGTACTCAAAATGTCCTAGATGTGTATTGAAGGCAGTTTTCCACTCGTCACCCTCTCTGATTCTGACCAGATGATATGCATTTTTTAAGTCCAGTTTTGAGAAGATGGTCGCTTCATGGAGAGGACCAAAAGTTGAGTCTATGAGGGGGAGCGGATATTTGTTTTTCACTGTGATCTCATTCAAACCTGAGTAGTCGATACAGGGGCATAGGGTCTTGTCCTTTTTCTCCACGAAGAAAAAAACGGCCCCCACCGGAGATGAAGAGGAGCGGATGAGACCTGCAGCTAGAGAGTTGTTAATATACTTCTCCACGGATTCTTTTTCAGGTTGGGAAATGTTGTATAGTCTCCTTGTGGGGAGAGGTGCACCTGGAGGGAAGTCAATGCCACAGTCATAAGGTTGGTGTGGGGGAAGCGACATAGCTCGGTCCTTACTGAACGCTTCCCGCAGGTCATGATATTCACTGGGGACAGAGGTCAAATCAATTTTCTCTAGTTCACTAAAACTGATGGGGTTTTTCTCTGGAATAGCGGAGTGTAGGCAGTGAGCGTGGCAGTAACTACTCCAACTACAAATGGTAGCCATGGCCCAGTCTATGTGTGGATTGTGCAATTTTAGCCAAGGTATCCCGAGCACAACGGGAATCAGAGGAGAGGACATTACATTCAGCTCTAGGTATTCATGGTGGTTACCAGAAAAAGTCAGCTTTATGAGTTCAGTCTTGTGAGTAACAACCTCCAGTAGTTTGCCGTCAGTAGCCCGGACCTCTCTAGGCGAATTTAGCTTTATCAATGGAAGGTTATTGCGTGTAACAAAGTCTGAGTCTATGAGGTTGTCGTCTGCCCCCGAGTCCACCAAAATCTGCACAGGAGTAGTCAGCTGAGCATAGTGCAACATACCCTTTACTTGTAGTCTGCCTGGAGAGGTGGTAGAAGTGGTAGTTTGGCTCACCAGCGCCCCCTCGCCTACTGATGAGCCCGGTCTTTTGGCACCTCTGGACACTGAGCCAAGAAATGGCCCTCCCCACCGCAGTAGATGCAGAGCTGGTTGCGCCGGCGCCGCTGTCTCTCCGCCGGGGTCAGCCAAGCCCGTCCCAACTGCATCGGCTCTTCTTCGGCACCGGGGGCCGAGGTGCCGGGGCGAGACGTGTTAGGGGTCGACAGAGGCGAGGAGGAAATAGGTCTGTTGGAGGCAGGACTGAGTGGGGTGGAGGTGAAAGCATGGGGCCTCTGCCTATCTAATCTCTCCCTGTGTCTTTCCCTCAGTCTGTTATCTAACCGAATGGCTAAATCAACAAGCTCGTTTAAGGAAGCTGTTTCGTCTTGCACCGCCAATTCGTCTTTAACCTCCCCCGATAATCCCTTATGAAAAAGAGCTTGTAAAGCCGAATCATTCCACCCACTTTCTACTGCAAGTATGCGGAAAGAAACGGCGTACTGGGAGACTGACTGGTTGCCCTGTCGTAAATCTAACAATTTTCCCATAGCTTCCCTCCCTTTAATGGGATGATCAAAAACTTTTTTCATTTCTTCAACAAAACAAGCAAAATTAGAACAAATGTCTTGGCGTTGGCTGGAGATTGCTAAGGCCCAAGCTGCGGCCTGTCCCAAAAGCAAACTCATAACAAATGCTATTTTGAAGCATGAGTGTCATAGGTTACAGGTTGCTGACTAAAAACTAAGGAGCACTGTTGTAAAAACTGAGCACATGTTTCTAAGTTTCCTTCATACCTGGCAGGGATGGGGATGTATGGTTCTCGGGGCTGGGGGTGGCGCTGCTGGGAGGATTCTCCAGCTGTGTCAGTGGGGCAGGAGGCTGGGTGGAAAATCCGGAAAAAACGAGCCGGTCCGCGAAGGCATCCAGTCGCCCGCCGATCTGTGTGATGCTGTCTGTAAGCTGGTGCATTTGGTCCAAAATCTGCTTCAGCATGGCGTCATGGTTGCCGACCATTGCTCCCTGTGTAGCGAGTGCATTTCTCAAACGCTCTGTCTCTGCTGCGTCCATTTCTTTAGGCCAGATAATTCTGTTACGGACTGGCTTGAAAACCAATGGGACCCAAGTTGCAGAAAACAGGCGGAGTGAAAGTTCTTAACAGTTTATTACAAAAAAAGCCGCTTGACACAAAAACGGCTGCAAGCCGCTAAATACAAAAAACAGCCGCAGGGAGAAAACAGCTGGTAGTGGCTGGAGGCGAGGGCTCCGGAGACCGAAAGGCGGCGAGGCAACACACTACAAAAACAGAGACAAAAGCACAAGTCAGTGGGGTTGGTCCACAAGAGAAAAAAGGCAAAAATACTCACAAGATGACAAATGGCTCTAACGAGAGATGCACTACCGAACAAGACGGAATTATCTGGCACAAGAGTGGAGTCATGACCAGGCTTATATGGAGGGTTGATTAGTGGTGATGGAAACCAGGTGTGCCTTGCCACCCGTGGTGGAAAAGTAGGTCAGCCCCTCCACACACCAGCCCTGCAGGTCCAAGAAGAACAGGAAAACACAGAAAAAAACACCCAAGCCACCACCAAAACATGCATCAAAAGCAGGTCATAACATGCCTGGTATTGACGACTTCGGAGTGAGACCGGGTTGGATCCTGACACTCAGTATGCCGTGTGCAGCAAGCATTTTGCTAAATGACCAGACAAACTCCAGAGGTTAAAGCTAACAAATCTAAGCTGTGAGGAATCCCAGGAGAAAAACAAGTCACCCCAATCATATGTGAAAACCAAAAGAAACAAAAAGGGGGTGCACGGCACACACACACACACACACACACACACAAAAAGGGGAAACCACCATCAAGGCATCAAGGACCACCACCGTTAGCTCTCAGCAACTGAAAAGGAGAACAAAATTAGTGAGGTTGACTAAACCAAAAGAAACAAAGCACAAAAATAAACACAAGATAAATAAAAGTAATAATGTGGAAAACCACAATGCAAATGCAAAACAAAATAAACCGAAATATGGTTGACAGCCACGTAAATATGCACAACAAAATCTTAAAGTCTTAGGCTGCCAAACATCAAACTAAGGAAAAAGAAAGAATTAACTTTAGCCTAATCAAATTAGGATTTAAACAAACAAACAAAGGCATAATACAATCGAAACTATATAAATCAAAACATACAAAACAAATCAAAGAAATAAACAAAACCAAATTTGACTCAATACAAAACAAAATATATATAAATTGTCAAAATCATACAATTACATAAGGCAACTAATGAAAAATAAACCATAAACTACTCCCAAATAAATAGAAAACCAGAAAAAGACAAATGACACAAAATTAATCAAACTAAATTAAATTAACTCAACCCCACAACTAGGGCCCAAGCTTCCCAAGCACAGACCTACTAGCCGTAAAGGCCACAAGCTGCAGTGGGTGAGAGCAGCAAGCAGAGCAGCACAGCAGACGGGGCCTGAGGCTATGTTAGCCTTTGGGGCTAACAGTCCCTATCACACACAACAGAGCTATGTTAAGAAAAACACTAACACACTGTAAAGGTGGAGGCTAAAGGAGGCAGAGCCCATGAGGCGTACATACCGTCTGACAGCTTCTGTCAACCCCTGCAGAGGAAAGTGCGGCACTCATCCCGCAGATTGACAGGGTGTGAACAATGTGTCGCCACAGCACAGGAATTCACTAAGACAGACCAGGGGATATCAGCATAGCACCAGGAGTCTAAAATGGCAAAAATCATAAGGCGCCAGGCGAAAATCATGCTTAAACAGCACAGCCACTGCATGCTTACCTGCAACCGGTGGGATGCAACAGAACGAAAGTGAGGCAGCCGGAAGTGGGCATGCCCTAAAGCTCAAAAGCGAGAGAGAGATATAGATAGACACAGTCTCCCTTTATAGAGTGCTCACCCGCTGTGATCGGGCAAAGGGAAACATGGCAACAAACCCAATCACTCCGGCAAGGGAGACATCTATCCTGCTACAGTTAGCTTAAACGATGATCTTTTCTGGTGAAAAGATAAAATTGTTGTAAATATACTTTATAATACTTTATTGATCCCCAGAGGGGAAAGTGTCACAGCAGCACAAGACAAAAAGACATGAAATGGAATAAGATAAAAGAGAGAAAAAAAAAGATCGATATATGAAAGATAAAATTAAAATAAAATTGATACATCAAGGTGAATAAAGTGACTAAAAATGGCAGACAAAGTGTTGAATAAAATAAAGTGTCAAAATGGTAGATAAAGTGTCAGCTGTCATGTTGTTCAGATGCAAAATAAGTCAGTTCAGAGCTGGATGTAGCTTTAGCCAAACTACTGTTGTAAAGTCTGATGGCGGTGGGCACAAAGGAGCGTCTGAATTGTTCAGTCCTTCACCTGGGTGGGATGGTCCGCTAGCTGAATGAGCTGCCCATCAGCCACAGCTCGTCGTGCAGGGGGTGAGAGGGATTGTCCAGGATTGCACAGATTTTGTCCTTCACCCTCCTCTCAGTCACTGTCCAGGTCCAGTCCCACCACAGAAGAGCAGGTTTCCTCACAAGCTTGTTGAGCCTGTTGACCTCACCAGTCTTACCCCCCCCCCCACCAGCACGATACAGCAAAGAAGAGTGCACTGGCAACCATAGACTGGTAGAAGGTCTTGAGGAGCCAGAGCAAGAGACACAGAGCTAGGCCAACATTATTGAGTTTCTCTGGGTGCTTAAGTAATCCTTTGTCAGCTACAGTTGAATATTGTGGGGATGATAGGACTTGAGTGTGATTCGTTGAGCTCTTTTTCTGTTAAATTACTAATTAAAAGTAAACTTAATTGAAGAATAACACTTGAGCATACATCAGTCTGATAAGAACTACCTAAAATAACAGAAACCCTCTTTGGGGAAAATTTAAATTGTACTTTGAGTTTTTAGTTTGGCCCATGTCCCCTTTGTTTACATATAGGGGGCAGGGTTTATGACTTATACTGCAGCCAGCCACTAGGGGGAGGTCAGGGGCTTTACTTTTGGGGAGCTATCATGTCATGTAACTTGGAGAAATTTTCCTAGATGGCTTTTTAACAGAAAGGGTTTGTTGGTAAAGATTAGGAGAAAAGCTGTGGTTTGGGTTATAATGAATAGATTTCAGTCAGAAAGGGATTTCTGGGCAAAGGCCTATATGGAAAATTCTCCCAGGTGCTCAAGCCTTCCATCTTTATATACAGTCTATGGTACAAATCAGGAAACAAAGAAAGATCTCACTATAAACTTCATTCAGTATCAAGGCCACCCAATATCCAGTATATCCTTAAAAAAAACATTAATAGATCCATGTTCTTCATGTCAATACACTCTTTAAATGATATTCATAAGTAAAAGCAGCAGTTTTCAAATAAACACAAGAAGTTTGTGCTCTAAAAAAAAAAAAAAAAAAGGATCAGCACTCAGTGAATAACCTCCTAAGCCCTATGATAAGCTATTATGGCAAGGCTTAACTATACAGACCAGTGAGCAGTGATAACTAACATGTCTTTGGGGTCATCGGGTGGGAACCTCCTTTCACCGGTGTTTCGTCTAGTTGGTCCCACGACACCTCCAGGAGGCTAGACAGTGATCTCTGGCGTCCCAGAGACACTCCCCTAATGCCAGGTCTCACTGCTCCCCACACTAACCGAACAACCTCCTTTACCTTACCTATACTACCACAGAGGAGGTAGACCCAGGGAAGGAAGCCTTGTTAGGCTATCACACTCCCCCACCGGGTTAGGCTGTACAGTCTACCTCCCCAAGACGAGCCCTCACAACAATGACACCTCCAGGAGGCTGGACAGTGATCTCAGCCCAAACAGCACTGCCACCTTCAACCAAACCCAGGCTCTGTTTATGCGAGCTCCAGGCAGAAGAAATGCTGATACTACCTTTACTAGCACATTCACCATACTCTATTTCACACGCTACATAGCATAACTACAATGTAAGCTAAAGGAGATAAATGAACTCACAGGATCAGCAAACACACTCACTTTGCAGCATGGTCTCAAACAAAATGGATTCAAATAGGCCACTCCCACACTTAAATAACCTTCCTCTTCCTGGATTTCCTCCTTTCTTCCACATGGCTTTCTCAGCCCAAACAGCACTGCCATCTTCAACCAAACCCAGGCTCCATACATGCGAGCTCCAGGCAGAAGCAATGGTGATACTAGCTTTCCTGTCACATTCACCATACTCTATTTCACATACTACATAGCATAACTACAATATAAGCTAAAGTTAAAGGAGCTAACTGGACTTACAGGATCAGCAAGCACGCTCACCTTGCCGCATGGCCTCAAACAAAATGGATTCCAATAGGCCACTCCCACACTTAAATACTTCCTCTTCCTGGATTTCTCCTGACAGGAAGTGGATCTCTCCACCTGATCTCAAGGAGTTATGTGCCCTGCTTAGTAGTTCCCCCTGCTGGCCCCCAGCTGACATTATTTCTTCTGTAATAGATAAACTGGCTGCATTTAATTGCTTCATCTGACATTTCCCTCACTGTCTTCCTCAAACTCTGTCCCCACACTCCGAGTTCCCCCAGGAGTGAGACAGTTGATCTTGCTATGAATCCCCTACACCCCACTTCCACTGGACAAATCCTAGTCTTCCATCCTCGCTGCTCAGCTTCTGCTCCTAAGTCTGCATATCTAAGCTTTTTTCTTTCATAGGCTTCTTCCACTGAGTCTTCCCAAGGAACTGTCAGCTCAATGAAATAAACTATCTGTTGACTCACTGACCACAACACTAAGTCAGGCCCCTGCCTGGTACAGACTATTTCCTGAGGAACAACAAGCTTTCCCCCTAAATCTACTGAGCAGAGGAGAGTACAGCACCAACTGTCTGGGGAAAAGTAAGTAATAACTTAGTGAAGCAAAGTCTTTTTAGAAAAGCGAGTACAAGCAGTGCTAATTTATGGAGTGGGCCATTTGTTTCTTAATTAGCAGCATTGTTTTCTCCAGAAAGAGATACATTGTGAATTAAGGGCAGATCCATGTGTGTTAATGACTAAAGAGTAGCAGAAATTACATTCAATCTACAAATATACTGCAGCAATTTTGCTCATTTGGTGTTTCTTTGTTTGGAAGCATGAATTACGGTAATGCGCTTTTAAACAATTCTCGATAAACATACAATGAAAATGATACAAGATAAATGAGCTGCATTGTGCAGATGTATAGTTGGCATATTTATGTTGTATTATCATCAGTAAAAGCTTTGTTGGGAGACTTTGTACAGTTTTATTTTAAACTGCAATATGAACAGATTGTTGATGGATGTTCTGCCTTAACTATGAAAAGTAGTGATATAGTGAGTGATATAAAATCTAGGACGGTAACATCTCTGGTTGATGATTTGTGATCGATGACCTCTGAACTTGTCCCAGGATACAGTAAACAACTGAAAAAATAAAGAAGAACAAAAAGGAGAACATAAACAACAGAGGGCAAACAACATCTTTAAACATATGGTATTTAGTCTATGCATATACTGTTTTTAAAGCCAATCCTTAAATTACCAGAAATTCAGGCCATATAATCCACATTTTGACAGTTCAGCTTGATACTACCTTGTAAATGCAAAGATTTTATGAACGGTAGACCCTAAACCTTTGTCATAACCGTAAACCTTTGTTGTAAATGTTGACCTTTGCTCTAACTGTAAACTTTTGGTGTAACTGTTGACCTTTGTTATAACTGTTAACCTTTGTTGTAGTTGTAAACGTTTATTTTAATTGTAAACTTTTTTTGTGACTATTAACCTTTGTTTTGACCATTCACCTTTGTTGTAACTGAAAACTGTTGCCCTAACTGAATCTTTTTTGTATCCATAAACCTTTGTTGTAACTGTTAAAATTTCTTGTAAATGCAAACCTTTGTTATAACTATAAACCTCTGTTGTAATTGTTAACCTTTGCTGTAACAGAAAAACTTTGGAAAAACTGTTAAACTTTGTTGTAACCTTAAACCTGTGGTGTAACTGTAAACCTTTGTTGTAAATTTTAACCATTGTTGTGACTGTAAAACTTTGATGTTGTTGGGAACAACAATTTTAGGCATCACACAGAGGCACCATTTCTGTTGGGAACAACAATATTAGGCCTCACCAAGGAGCACCATTAATGTTGTAAATTATTCTGATGATACTATAAAAGAGGGGATACTATGTGTTGTGATCTAGGCACCAATGCTATGTTTTACATGGCGGCACCATTGGTTGGGACTTAAGCCTTAACACGGGCCTGACCTTGTAATAGATCTCCAATCAAAGCATCAAATTGGCTATCTGAAATAATTAATAACTATTATTAATAATTAGTAATTATGTCAAATAGTGTGACTTAATTTACATCAAATCACCTCATGGGGTGCCATTCCCGGAAAGGGAAAATGATAGCCAGTTAAAGATATCAGTCTCATAAAATTCACTAAACTATCAGTTTGGAATTTGGAATTGATTCACTCTTGTGCAGTATTAAACAGACAGCAGGTATGATTCCAAAGAATTACATTTATTCATAAAAGAAGTGAAGCAAAACCAAAACACACAAATTCTAACTAACTAACCATATACAACCTTGGTGTGTGTGTGTGTGTGTGTGTGAGTGTGAGTGTGTGAGAGAGAGAGAGAGAGAGAGAGAGAAAGACAAAGGCCGGTGTGGTAATCAAAGGACTGTTTGGCCTACAAAACAAAATGGCTGACAACAGAGAACTATGAGATTGCTGAATCAAAGCTGGCTTCAGATCGGGGGAGGTGTTTGTCTGACCGTGTGGCCAAAACAAAGACAAAGGAAGAGAAGCGGGAACTTTGAGTTGCCTCTTTGGGTGTGGCTCTGTTGAAAGTCTATTTGTAACTGAGTCTATGAGAATGTGATATGTGCTGCAAACGGTCTGGATCAATGCATAGGATGTTAAGTTGCATGCAAGACTTTGTCAACAGCATTAGCAAACTAAACACTTAGCTTTGGTGAAGCCAACTAACCAATGACCTAATTTTAAACAATCACAATTACTCAAGAAACAGCATTAATCACATACAACAAGTTAAACAGTCTTGCTTAGCCTGTACAGCTGTGATAAAGCTATGCCCAGTTGTTACATTCATACCGATCCTTGAATGGATGGAAGAAAGAGTCGCTTTGTGTGTGTGCTGCTTTTGAAAGCCGGCCGAGGAAGACTGGAAAGAGTTGTGGTTTCAGAAGCAGTCTTTGTTGTGTCCTTGTCCCGAAGGTGCATATCTGAGGAAGCTGGTCGCTCAGGGTCTTTGCAGAGTTAGATGCTTGGGTGCTAACTCAACCTGGTTCTCCTTGTCGCTGGAAAGTCAGTTGCAGACCTTGTGCTTGCACCTCTAACTTTCTGGTTCAGGTTAAGAGAGTATGTGAGCAATGGTCTGAGCCCAGGAGAAAGAGGTCTGTCTAGGCCTGCCAAAGGCCCAGGAGCCAGACGTGGTGTGTGCTGGTCGACACCTCACAAGCAAGAGAAAGACTTGTCTGAGAGAGCACAACTTTCCTGAAGTTTGCTTGGTGACATCACAGTGGGGCATGTCACTTAAAAGTCCTGTCCAATCAAGTTTTGAGACTTGTGTCTCAAAGAGGTGTGAGGTGGGGACCCCTTGTGGAGATGGGTGTCAAATAACAGTCCTCTGTGAAGAACAAAGACCATCTCTCACCATTTCAGATGGCAAGAGGAGAAAACTTCACAAGTCCAGTTAAGATTTTAACAAATGACAAATCATCTGTGGTCCAGTGAATCCCAACATTGTGATTGTAGATCTTTGTTATAACCTTAAACCTTTGTTGTAACTGTAAACCATTGTTGTAACCTTAAACCTTTGTTGTACCCATAAGCATTTGTTGTAACTGTAAACCTTTGTTGTAACTGTAAACCTCCGTAATAAGTGTAAACCTTTCTTGTAACTATAAACCTTCGTTAAAAACTTAAACCTATGGTGTAAGCATAAACCTTTGGCACGCTACCCCTCGCTGAACAAATGCTTTTGTGTAATAAAATTGAAATCAATCAATCAATCAATCAATCAATCAATTTTATTTATAAAGCCCAATATCACAAATCACAATTTGCCTCACAGGGCTTTACAGCATACGACATCCCTCTGTCCTTTGGACCCTCACAGCGGATAAGGAAAAACTCCACAAAAAAAACCCCTTTAACGGGGAAAAAAATGGTAGAAACCTCAGGAAGAGCAACAGAGGAGGGATCCCTCTTCCAGGGCAGACAGACGAGCAATAGATGTCGTACAGAACAGATCAGCATAATAAATTAACAGTAAACCGTATGACACAATGAGACAGAGAGACAGAGACAGAGACAGAGAGAGATGCAGGATAGATGGTAATGACAGTAGCTTACAACAACATTAATGAAAGTAATAATATTATAATTAATAATAATATATTAGTATGCATGTGTGAGAATAATCATATGTGTATAATAGTAGAAGTATGACTAATGATAACAGCAGCAGCAGGAGGCATCTGGCGGGACCACGGCAGCAGCACAGCCACACACGTCATACTATCCAGGCACCGCTGCAATACGAGTTAACCTGAGAGACAGTGGAGCACAAAGGCTCCGGAGAAGAAGCCGAGTTAGTGACATCCAGAATGGCCGAGTTAGCAAGACGCAGTAATAGGATACGAGAGAGAGAGAGAAGGAGAGAATGTGCCCGATGTATTATAGGGGGTCCTCTGGCAGACTAGGCCTAAGTCAGCCTAACTAGGGGCTGGTACAAGGCAAGCCTGAGCCAGCCCTAACTTAAAGCTTTATCAAAGAGGATGTCTTAAGTCTAGTCTTAAATGTGGAGACGGTGTCTGCCTCCCGGACCGCAACAGGAAGATGATTTGATTCCACAGGAGAGGAGCCTGATAGCTGAAGGCTCTGGCTCCTGATCTACTTTTGGAGACTTTAGGGACCACGAGTAACCCTGCATTCTCCGAGCGCAGTGTTCTGGTGGGATAATAAGGCACTATGAGCTCTCTAAGATATGACAGAGCTTGATCATTTAGAGCTTTATAAGTTAACAGTAGGATTTTAAATTCAATTCTGGATTTTACAGGGAGCCAGTGCAGAGAAGCTAAAACAGGAGAAATATGATCACGTTTCTTAGTTCCTGTTAGTACAGGTGCTGCTGCATTCTGAATTAGCTGGAGAGTTTTTAAGGACTTACTAGAGCTACCAGATAGTAGAGAGTTACAGTAATCCAGCCTTGAGGTAACAAAAGCGTAGACAAATTTTTCTGCATCTTTTTGGGTCAGGATAGGCCTAATTTTCGCAATATTACACAGATGAAAAAATGCAGTCTGTGAGGTTTGTTTTAAATGAGAATTAAAAGACAAATCTTGATCAAATGTTACTCCGAGGTTTCTTACGGTAGTGCTAGAGGCCAGAGCAATGCCATCTAGAGAAACTATCTCATCAGATAAAGAGTTTCTGAGTTGTTTGGGGCCAAGAACAATAACTTCAGTTTTGTCTGAATTTAACATCAGGAAATTGGTGCTCATCCAGGTTTTTATGTCTTTAAGGCAATTATGAAGTTTAGTTAATTGATTACTTTCTTCTGGCTTCATCGATAAATACAACTGTGTATCATCCGCATAACAATGGCCAATTAAGTGTTCCAGTCTCTGTAGCAGAATTTGATGGTCAATAGTGTCAAACGCCGCACTAAGATCTAATAAAACAAGTACAGAGACGAGTCCTTTGTCTGAAGCAATCAGAAGGTCATTTGTAATTTTAACTAGTGCTGTCTCAGTGCTATGATGCACTCTAAATCCTGACTGAAATTCCTCAAATAAATTATTATCATGGAGAAAATTACACAGCTGGTCTGCGACTACTTTCTCAAGGATCTTTGACATAAAGGGAAGATTAGATATTGGTCTAAAGTTGGCTAACACCTCTGGATCCAGGGTGGACTTTTTTAGGAGAGGTTTAATTACAGCTACCTTAAAAGACTGTGGTACATAGCCTGTTAATAAGGATATATTGATCATAGCTAATATATGAGTGTTAACTAAAGGTAAGACCTCCTTAAGTAGCTTAGTTGGGATGGGGTCTAAGAGACACGTTGATGATTTAGATGAAGAAATCACTGCGGTCAATTCTTGAAGAGAAATCGGGGAGAAGCAATCTAAATATATATTAGGTCTTACAGCTGTGTTTGAGGTTAGATAGGTACTATCTGAGGACAGGAGGTCATGAATTTTGCCTCTAATAGTTAGAATTTTGTCATTAAAAAAGCTCATAAAATCATTACTGCTAAGGGCTAAAGGAATACAAGGCTCAATAGAGCTTTGACTCTCAGTCAGCCTGGCTACAGTGCTGAAAAGAAACCTGGGGTTATTTTTGTTTTCTTCTTTCTTCTTAATGCTGAGTAATAGTTTGCTCTGGCATTGCGGAGGCCTCTCTTATACGTTTTGAGACTGTCTGCCCAGATTAAACGAGATTCTTCCAGTTTGGTTAATCGCCAATTCCTTTTAAATTTTCGCGATATTTGTTTTAACTTACAGGTTTTAGAGTTATACCAAGGGGCGAACTTTCTTTGCTCGTCTTTGTTGGCTGTTTGCAATGTCCTGACTTGTACACATATATAATCATATTTTTATCTGAATGATACTTTGCTTTAACCCTGTTAAAACAAAAGATTGATAAATTGCAGAATTCAATTTTAGTTTCAACTCTCTAACATGTAGCCATACTGCCATCTTGTGGTGGAGTTAAGAAGAGTTACCGCAAGGAAGTCAACTTTATATATTTTGAATGAAGATATAATTAGGGATTATTAATCAACTTGTTCCATGAATATGTGCTCCCCCATTTGTTTTTCATTATATATATAAGTGTATTTTGATCTGATATTAATCTGTCTGTTTAATTGGATGTTAAGAATCAATGTTGACCATAGTGGGAAGAGTACGTGTCCCTCACGCGTAACATATCAAAGTATACAACCTCGTATCAGGAAAGCATTAAAGTTTCCTCTGAATACAGTACAGGCCAAAAGTTTGGACACACCTTCTCATTCAATGCGTTTTCTTTATTTTCATGACTATTTACATTGTAGATTCTCACTGAAGGCATCAAAACTATGAATGAACACATGTGGAGTTATGTACTTAACAAAAAAAGGTGAAATAACTGAAAACATGTTTTATATTCTAGTTTCTTCAAAATAGCCACCCTTTGGTCTGATTACTGCTTTGCACACTCTTGGCATTCTCTCCATGAGCTTCAAGAGGTAGTCACCTGAAATGGTTTCCACTTCACAGGTGTGCCTTATCAGGGTTAATTAGTGGAATTTCTTGCTTTATCAATGGGGTTGGGACCATCAGTTGTGTTGTGCAGAAGTCAGGTTAATACATCCCATGGTGATATATGTTTCATCACGAGAGAAGCCTCCCTGATCAAATCCGCCCACTTTTTGGCCAGTCAAATACCCGTGCGCTCGGCGAGGCTCGGCCTGTTTTCCTTTTTCTCCTTTTCCGCTTGGTCCCTTCTCCTCTTTCCCTTTTTGCCCTGTGTCTTTTGTTAGTTATTCCCTATTATTCGTACTGTGAGTTCTGCCGTGCTTATTCGTATTTTACGTTCTTGTCGCGCGTAATTTCCTTTGTTACACTTTTAACTCTTTGTGCTCACGAGCAAAGTTGTTTTGAAATTTTAAATTTTGTCGATCCAGTTTTCTTTTATCTCCAGTGTTTTCAACATTTTGCGCGTAATAATAACTTTGACAACAATATCGAACGGCCAGCGATGTTGTTATCACCATTATTATCAGCGAGTAACCAGAACGTAGTAGACCAGCAGCTGCCGACCAACCTCTTCGCTCCAGATTCATCGGAACCGGCTGCCACCCACTTGCCACAGTGGTCCTCCTGCCAAGCCCAAAGGTCTTCTGCAGCGTGAACCAGCCCACTGGGCACCCACAGGACATCGCAAACTCAACCGCTCCCCCCTGCTGTGAGACAGACGTTCTATTCTGCTGGAAAGTCTGGGAGCCGCGGAGTCACAGTCCAGGGGCCCTAAAGGAGCTTCGCCTTTGATCCCCGCTGCTAAAAGTAGGCCAAAACTTCCATAACTTGAGTGAGCCGCTGTGCGGTGAAGAGTGAGGTCGAGCAGGAGGCTTAGTTAATTACCCTGATTTTAATTTAGGTTTCATTAGGCCTACGTGAATGGTTTGCGCATTCCTGTGTTCCACATTTATAATATAGGCTATTTTAATATACTCTCCCACTATCGCCAAACTAAATAACTCACACGAGTGTTACTTCTCATTTCATTCCATTTATATACTGTTAATTTTGTGTTGTGTCATATAATGATCATTTGCTATTCATTTATTCAGTTGTTACCTATTTAGTTTAAATAAATCTTCATTTTTGTTGTCTGTGTATATATCTTTTGGACAGGAGCTGAGATCACTGTATAGAGAATTCATAACCCAGATATTGAGATTGATTCATTATTGATAAGCGTGCTGACGAATTAATAAGTGATTTACTGAGTTATTTATTTGATTAATCGCTTCCCTTGTTAGGAGGGTGGTGCCCCAAAATTTATTACGAGTGCAAATATTCTCAAAGAGGTATTTCCCCTACAACCTTAATACTTGTCTGAGAGAAAAGAACAACTAAAGTAATTATCAGAAACTGAAGACATAATGAACACAATTGAACTAATGTAATCCACATTTTGACAGTTTAGCTTGATACTACCGCATTGTAAATGCAAAGATTTTATTAACGGTAGACCCTAAACCATTGTCATAACCGTAAACCTATTGTTATAACTGTTAACCTTCGTTGAAACTGTAAACATTTGTTATAACCGTTGACCTTTGTTGTAATTGTTCTAACTGTAAACCTTTGTTGGAACTGTAAACCTTTGTTATAACTATTAACCCTTGTTGTAACTGTTGACCTATGTTGTAACTGTTAATCTTTGTATGAGGTAAGCACAAAAAGTAACGATATTTGTGTTTGGTAGATTATTTCTTTGTTGTAACAATGCTTCTTGGCAATAAATCTTATAGCGTTGGAAAGTCTGTTTATTTCCCTTTTAAATGGTGCCACATTTGTAAGGAACATGCATTTGTGGGATGAGCAGCTGAGCTGAGTATGTCGGTTGTGCTCTTGAAAATTTTGCCAAATCTTCTCTGCCAATGCCAAACAGCTTTTTGTTTTTTGCTGTTGACTCTTGTTTGGTGTTGTTTGGTGGATTGGATGATTGAAGTCTGAAGAAACAAGACATATTGGCAATTTAACAATTTATTCATTTAACAGGAGCCTCAGTAGCATGAAGAAGAACCATACACAGCCACAACAACCTGACACCTCCTCCTCATGCTGGTCACCAGCCTGGTCACACACTGCTGTGGGATGGCATCCCATTCTTTAACCAGCATTTGTTGCAAGTCAGCCAATGTGGTTGTGTTGGTCACTCTGGCATGAACAGCATGCCCAAGCTGATCCCACGAGTGTTCAGTGGGGTTGAGGTCAGGACTGCTGGCAGGCCATACCATCCTCTCCACTCTCAAATTCTGGAGGTAGTCTCTGATAAACCTCACCCTGTGGGGGCAAGTGTTGTCATAGAGATACGTTGTTGTAACTCTCATCATTTGTTTTAACCATAAACCTTTATTGTAACTGTAAACCTTTGTTGTGACCCTTAATCCTTTGGTTTCACTGTAAACCTTTGTTGTGACCCTTAATCCTTTGCTTTCACTGTAAACCTTTGTTGTGACCCTTAATCCTTTGGTTTCACTGTAACCCTTTGTTCTATTTCGTCCCTACTGACCGCCAGAGGCGGTGCATAAGCACTGGATAACTCTGCCCGTGCTAGCGCATATCGAGTACGAATAACAACAACGTCACCCGTGACCCCTGCATGAACTCCGTGAGGCTATATCTTCCAGTGTCAGCAGGTGATCTGTTCCTTTATTCTTCTCGCGATTCGCGCGTCGAGGTGTACGTAAGTTCTTTGCTGTTGATTTCACGTGTTGCTGGCCCTGTGCAGCCTCGTGCCTCTGTGGTCTGAGTAACGGGCTGACGCTCGTACTCCGAGGGGCTGTGGCCAGCGTGTTGCACGATTGTATGTAGTTATCCCTGCTCTGGTATTGTGGCTTTGCTGGTATGGTGGCGTCCCCGCCCCCCGCTTCCAGCATTGCCTGCAGCTACTGAAGGCTGTGTGAGCAGGTCAGTGTAAGTTGAGTCCTGATAACTGTTTTCTGTTTCTTTCTTTTTTTTTTTTGCAGTTTGGGATTCAAAGTTGAAGGATTCAATTGTGGTTGGTGACGGTGGTGTTTCCGCTACCCTCTCCCAGCTCAGTTGTGCTTGTAAGAAATATATATATATATATATATATATATATATATATATATATATATATATGTACTTGAAAAAATATATGTTTGAAAAAAAAAAAGAAAAAAGAAAAGAAAGCTGATAACCTTGTTGGTGACGGTTGCGTGCCCGCCCCCTCTCCCAACTTGGTCTGGTGGTTTTTTTCTACTGTGCTGACGTTTCCGCTCCCGGCAGTGTCACACTTTTCTGGGCTCCTCGCTGGCTTTCTCCACCTGGTTACAGATGAAGTACGCCTGTGGCAGCTGCATGACCTCCCTTGAGCCTGAGGACGGCCATGACCACTGTGTGGCCTGTCTTGGCATGGACCACCTGCAGGAGGCCCTCACTGACAAGGCCTGCAAGAACTGCAGTATCCTCTGGCCTGCTTCCCTTCCTTCCAGTCTGGGAGGGCGGACTTCTGTGGGGCCCCTGCGCAGAAGAGGTCTGCCACACGGAGCGGGGACGGTGCTCCCGCGAAAAGGAGAAAGGCGGCGGTGAAGGACCAGCTCTCCTCCAAGGCTGACCGCTTGGCTGCTGATATGGAGCAAATGAAGTCGCTCCTCATGAGTCTCCAGCCTGCTAGTCTCGCTCACCAGACCTTTCTCAAGAAAAGAAAGGTCTGGCTGGGCCGACTCTCACTTTGAGATTGGAGAAAAAAACGCCCCAACTGCTTGTATTTCTTTCAACCAATTACAATCGTTCTGGGCGGTGCCACAGCAATGGTGTGCTTGCAAAACTATTGCTGGGGGGAAACAGGTTTTTGGTGTAACAGGCCCACAAAAATATCGCCTACAGGACGCGAACCATGGCAGAAAAATGGCTACATCCCCGCAAGATCAAACACCGCAAAATTTAGTAAAGGACGTGTTGAAAATGGTTGAAAACTGCTACACAACCAGAGGTGGTAGGGCGGGACTTCAGCAGGTGGCTCATTCCACCCAATGAGAGGCTGATCTATGCAGCGAACTTCCGCCCACTCAGACTACCAGCCTGCTGGTGGGGTGCCACCTCCTGCTGTTTTGTCGGCCCAGGAGTCACCGCTGCCACTGTCACTTTCGGGACTCACAGGGTAGTCCGACTCCTCTGACGGCAGCAGGCTCCTCCCATTCTTCAGCCCAGAGTTCTCGGTGGGGGTCTGATGACTCCTCCATGGGGGCGATCATCCGGGCAGCCCTGGCACGTCTGCAGCTCGATGCCCCGAGCCAGGGGCAGGCTCCCAGTGCGTTTCACAGGCGCAACCTTCCCTCGGCAAAGATTACGGTGCCGCATTCTCCAGACTTCCTGAAGGAGCTGTACTCCTGTTGGAGGGACACTTCAGCCCTCACCAGGCCGGGGTCAGATGAATGGGACTTGGCTGCCATGGAGGACGCCGAGTCAGTGGGGCTCCTCCACATGCCAGTGGTTGAGCCTCCAAGCCTTGATTGTGGCTCCGGATGAGGCGATGAAGTCTGACCCTAAGTGCCCTTCTGCCCAGTGTAAGGTTACTGATGATTACATCTGCAAGGCCTACAACACAGCAGCACGTGTCGGCCACTTGGGGAACACCCTCTCCCACTTCCTCCTTGCCCTCTCGGCCTCCCTGCAGGATGCACAGGTGGACGACTTCGTCCGCGACATCTGTGATGTGTCACTGTAGGCTTGTGCCTACCAGATGAGGGAGCTGGGACGGCTGATGTCGACACTTGTCCACACTCGCCGTCATGTCTGATTGGCACAGTCACCTCTGACGGAGGCAACTCGTAGGGTCCTTCGCCGGGTGCCAGCAGAACCTGGGGAGCTGTTTGGTTCTGCTGCTCTGGATGCAGTTGATCGCACCGCTGAGGCGGACGAGATCAGGCGGCGGCTTGCGAGCCTCCACAAAACAGCACCTGTTTCCAGAAGCAGATCGAGGACTTTTCCATCTGCCCCTCAGGGTCCTCCACGACCATCTCTCCGGGGTGGCCAACGCCAACGGCGGGACAAAAGGAAGTCGGCAGGTGACTTTGGTTCCACTCTGCGCTGCTCACCTCGGAAGCCTCAGGACCCCAAGCCTGGCCGCCACACTTTCGGGTCCTCCAGGGGCTGGGGGCCTCGACACTAAGGCCACGGGGCCAGTCGTCAGCTGCTTTTCCCAGCAGCAGCTCAGTCACTGGGCTGTCTGCTTGCCAGACCCCTGGGTAGTTGCTGCCTTGACCCGGGGTTACGAATTGCTGGGAGCATGAAGGTGCTGCCATACCTCGATGATTGGCTGGTGTGCGCACCTTCCCAGACCCAGGTGGTCCAGGATATGGCCCACCTTCTGACACATGTGGCCCGGCTGGGCCTCACGGTCAACATGGCAAAGAGCTGTTTAGTCCCCACCCGGCGGGTCTGGTTCTGGACTCTGTGGCCATGAGGGCCTACCTGCCAGAGCGTTGTGTGGACGACATCTTCCAACTCCTTCCCCTCTTCAGGAGAGGCAAGCTGCTGCCATTTGTCCTGTTTCTTCAGTTGCTGGGCAAGCTGACAGCCGCGTCGACTGCCATTCCTTCTGGCCTGTTGTCATTGCGCTTTCACCTGAACCCCAAGCTCCACAGGCGCAAACTGATGGCAGTGTCGCAGACGTGCATTTGCGCCCTGGCGCCTTGGAGGGACGAGGCGTTCCTGCTGGGGGGTGTGACTCTGGGTGCTATCCTGTCCTTTCGGGAGACCGTCACGTCGGATGCATCCCGCTCAGGATGGGGTGTGGTCTGGCGTGGCAGACCGACTCAGGGACAGTGGTCTGTCCAGGACTGCACACACCACATCAATGTGCTGGAACTGCGGGCCGTTCATCTGGCTCTCAGGCACTTCTTACTGCACTTGCAGGGGAAACATGTTTTGGTCCGGTCAGACAACAAGGCTGATGTCTCCCAGATCAACCATCAGGGGGGCACCAAGTTGGTGCGACTGTTATGTGTATCCCAGCGCCTGTTAACATGGGCCGCTCCCCATCTATCCAGCCTGCAGGCTGTGTGGCTGTCCGGCGACCAGAATCAGGTGGCAGATTTCCTTTCCAAACACAAGCCTCCTCCGGGGGAATGGAGGCTTCATCCGGAGATCGTGGAGATGATCTGGGGCTTTTTCGGCAGGGTGGAGGTGGATCTTTTTGCCTCGAGGGAGTCAACTCATTGTCCCATCTGGTTCTCCTGGACAGAGGGGGATGGTCCTCTGGGACAGAATGCCGTGGGGCCTGAGTAGCTTGACGGCCTCCTGTATGCATTTGCCATTGCCTCTGATCCTCCCGACGCAGCAGCAGGTCCTTCAACGGGGCCACCGACTCCTCTGGTGGCCACCATTCTGGAGTTTCTCCAGTCTCTCCTGGAGGACGGTTGCACTCCTTCCACCTTGAGGGTGTATGTGACGGCGATTTCATCGTGACATGTTTTGATTGAGAATGCCACTGTGGGGTGCCAGCGGTTGGTATCTTCTTTTCTCAGGGGGGCACTGAGGCTGCGGCCTCCGGCGGCCCCCAGGGTTCCGGCATAGGATTTCTCCCTGGTGCTGGATGCCCTGTCTCCCTTGCCCTTTGAGCCTTTAGCCCAGGCTGATCTTAAGTGGCTGTTGATGAAGACAGCCTTTCTCCATGCCGTCACTTCAGCAAAGCAGGTCGAGGAGCTGCATGCTCTCTCCGTCAGTGAGTCCTGCCTGCGTTGGGGGCCAGGTGGTTCGGGGGTGACTCTCTGGCCGAACGTTGTGTTCCTGCCAAAGGTGCTGCCATGCAACCATCTCAACCGGCCGATTCATCTGGCTCGGTTCGACCCCCCATCGGCCAGTTGGGGCGCTGTTGTTGTGTCCTGTATGGGCCCTGGCTGCTTACATCAATGCCACAGTGCTTGTGCGACAAACGGACTAATTGTTTGTGTGCTATGGGGGTCATAACAGAGGTTATGCCCTCTCTAAACAGCGTCTGTCGCATTGGATTGTGGATGCCATCTCCTGTGCTTACAGGGTCACTGGTCGTCCGTTGCCTGCCAAGGTCAGGTGCCATTCGACGTGGGGGGTCTCCACGTCCTGGGCTGCTTTGAGGGGTGTTTCATTGGAAGACATCTTTGCTGCGGCTTCTTGGGCAACACCTTCCACGTTCCATCGCTTTTATCGCCTCAATGTTGTTGCTCCCCACCCATTGTGCATGGTCCTTCGCCCCGGGACTTCTGATCAGTTTTTTTTAACCATGAAGTTTGTTGGAACTGTAAACCTTTGTTGTGACTGTTAAACAGTGTAACTGTAAACTGTTGTGACTCTTTAACTTTAGTGTAACCATAAACCTTTGTGGTAACTGTAAACCTTTGCTGTAACCATTAACCTTGGTTGTCACCTTAAACCTATGTTGTAACTGTAAATCTTTGTTGTAACCATAAGCCTTTGTTGTAACTGTAAACTTTTGTTTTAACCGTTAACCTCTGGTGTAACTGGAAACTGTTGCTGTAAAAAACTGATCGTCAGAAACAAAGGAGAAAGGAGTGTAAGGTTACACTGCTGTGAAAAGGTTGCATAAAGTGTGGAACTTTGACACATGCTCTTACCAACAATCAGCGTTGTTTTTTTTTCTTCTTTTTATTGATGACCCAATCATTTTTCAGTGCTGTTACATGTCATATGGAGAGCCACTGAGTGTTCAGGTATACAGTAAGTAATTTTTCTCTGTAAGGGAAGTCCAGACAAAACAGAACCCGCAACTCATGTCAGCTGATGATGATGGACATGAGATGGAAATGGCCTGCAGACACCTCTGATGTGGTTTCAAAGCTGAAGTCTGCTTCATAGAAGATGACTGTGTTGTTGTGGAAATTACCTTGAACAGGTCATTTCTTGTTTGCATGATGGTTTGAGAAGTCACTGTGAAAAGTTTGATCCGGTGTTCATTCTGAGAAGATATACATTATTCCTTGCAATAAATCTGAACAGAGATAAGTACTTCTTAGTGACTGCTACTGCTACGTTCAGTGGCAAAAAATACCACAGAAATCCATTACAAAAGTAACATTACTGACATGTTATTGTGTCTACACATAAAGCTTTTTCTTGTTAAAGTCAGTGAGGGTATTGCATAATTTGGGCAGGATGTGGACGTGCCAGACAAAAGCACCAAATTTTCCCTAAATGCTGTCCATGCCCATAGCTTTCCATTTTTGATAGGAACCACTTCCTGCAAATACATTTTGGTGACCATCTTGGATTATGATGTTGGCCGCCATATAAAAACCTAGATCTACCATAATCTCAGCTTCTAAGCTACTTAGGATCACAATTATGGTGTCTAATCATACATTTTCAGGGTCAAGAAATACAACCATAGCAATAAAAATAGCGTCAGATAAAAAAAATTAAATAATATTTTTTTTGTGTGTGTGTCAGATGGTTTGTACAACGGAGTATTAGGGCCACATTGAAGAAAAAGAAATTCAGAGATTTCGAGAATAAAGTCAAAATATTACGAGAAAATTAGAGATTATGGTCGTAATTTAATGAGAAAAAAGTCATAATATTATGAGAATAAAGTCATAATGTTACGAGAATAAAGTCGTAGTTTTTGAGGAAATAACCAACAACAAACAGAATGTCAGATTTTCTTTCATGCCGTTGTAAGTAGCCTACTTAATTAGGTTTGGGAACCGGCACCATGCCGGTTCTGTGTCAGTCGAAATGCACTATTTGTGACTCCGAGCCCAACTCTGCCACTGATTGGCCATTCTGACATTCTTTATAATACATAAAGAACGTTAGTGAAACACATAGGCCTAACAGAAACATGCGTTCGTTTGGGGACAAGTTAGCAGTCACGTTACTCGTTCCACAGGCGAAGGACCCCGGACACATACAGTAAATACACCGGTTGTAAGTAACTTTTAACATGCGTGAGTCTTTGTGAAACAGAAACAAGCGTTAGTTAGAGGACAAGAGCCAAGAGTCACAAACGATATTTTCACCCGATTTAGTCACATCCCATTATTTCCCGTTATTTCCTCTGTAAACCTAACGTTACAGCAGCCTACAAGCATGCTGTGTCAATAAATCAGCTCAGACACTGTTAGAAATGTAATATTTAGCCTAATAACATCATGCTAGTAATAACGTCAGCTTAAGTCAAATGCTCTAGCTCTCCCGGTAAATGTCATAAACTCTGGACACATTTTCCTTGTATGTTGACATGATACATGATAATGGCCGCGTTTCCCAGATTGCTCTTAGCTTAAGAAGATCTTTCACTAAGAAGGAGTTGTAAGATCGAGCTGACCCACTCTTAACAGTCTTCTTAGCCACCAAACGCTCACATCTCTAGCCGCGGCAGGCACATTAATATTACACCAAGCAAGGAGATGTTAAAACAGTGCGCACCGTATATATTTTGATCTATTTTATACTTCAGATTTATACTGTGTAACATTAATTGGTGACAGAAAAGAACGAATTTCATTCTGCAGGAATCGTGTGTCCTTACTGTGCATATTGAATCTTGCATCTATATGTTTTATGAAGAGCCTGTGTGTGCTCAAAGCTGTGCCAGAATCTATGCACCAAAATCTGGCGGAAGAAAAATAATAATAAACTAAAAATAAGTATGTATGTGACTTATGCGCTGATTAAGTGGTTGGTGATCGATTTGCCTGACATTGATTGATTTAGTTTCAGCACCGCAGTAGTGGCCAGCTCCTGTTAAGAGCTTCTTAAAGAGTGATCTCAAGTAAAATTTTAAATTGATGCAGAAAGTGAAAAGAAAGCAATAGCTTAATATAAAAAGTTGTCTCTATTGAAAATGCATTCAATCTCTGATTCAATTTGAAAGCTATTTCTCAAGACAAGTTATATATCTGTAATTACCTTGTTCGCTTTAATTCTGTTTATATCTTAACAGGAGCCACTACCGCAGTGCTGAAACTAAGTCAATCGATGTCAGGACAGAGTAATGTGTTTAGCACTTTTAGTTAAAATACAAAAATTGTCTACTACTTTGCATCAGGTTAAATTAAGTAATTTTATGTCAGATTATTCAGTAAAGCCTCTGTTGACTAGCTAGCTCTGTTTGGTAAAGCCTCTACCAGCTAGCTAACATTAACTCTGGTAAAGCCTCTGTTGACTAGCTAGCTCTTTTTAGCACAACCAAAAACACCCAAAAAAAGATGACTCTGGGCAGTCTCCTTCAAAGAAACGCCGATGTGGTGGCAGGTCCGGTCGGCACCATACAGGAGCGAGCAGGAGCAGAGATAACTGCCTGTTGTCGCAAGCCTGTCATTCAGGGACACTAAGACCCCCTTCTCTGGTGGAAATGTGATGGAGCCAGGCATTTTCCTCTGATGTCGAGGGTTGCCCAAAAGAACCTGTGCGTTTGTGCCACAAGCTCTCCATCAGAGTACCCGTTGCGGTCTCAGGATACACTGTATAGGACACTTTTTCGTTACTGCCTTTGTTATTTATTGTTACAATTTTATTATTTGATAAGCCAGAAAGTATTGGATGATATAGGGCTGTGTTTTAATTTAATTGATTTGTGTCAATTACTGTACTCAAAGTGGACTGTAGCCCACAGACAATTTGTTGTTATTTCATTCTGTTTGGTTGACTGCTGCATTTGCGTATTTGTTAATAAAAGTTGTTAATGTTGCACGTTTTGTCATTATTTTTTCAGTATTCTTAGGCCTATGTAATGTTTGCTATTCTGTTTCTGAACAGTATAAGCACAAGCTGACATTTTGGCGACTCCCCCGAGCCCTTCAAAGTGATTTTTAATTAGTCACGGTACCCAGGAAAATGTGGGGAAGGTTTAACGGTAACAAAATTTGGATACCGCCCAACTCTAAACTAATGTCTCCAGTTCTGTACATAAATAAGCGATGTCACATACATTCTGACTTGGTGTGGTTCTGTGTAGTAGTTAGTAGCAATTACTCACTTGTTAATGGAAATGGGGTTGTAGTCCTACAGCCATCCCATCATACAATTTCACTAGGATGCTGGCTAGGATTTCAAGCTATCTTGTTTGTCTGTCTTCTTCTACCAACATCTGCGTTTAGTTGTGTTAATTATGTTAAAAATAAGATGAGCATTTAGCTATGTTGTATGTAATAATGTAATTGTAACATGGTAACTACCCCCAACCCAGGATGCACTATTGCAACATGTAAAGCGGGTTGCATATCAAGCTGGAATATGGTGCACCAGTGAGCAGAGCCAAAAACACACACCTACCCCAGAGGGTTGGTGCTGGACTCTTGACAGTGACAACCAGTTACCTGTGGACTCCAAGGCATGTAATGAACTAGTCAAATGTAGCTGCAAGAGTGAAAGTGGATGTGGCACGAGGTGCTCATGCAGAAAAGCATCTTGGAAGTGTACTGAACTCTGCAGTTGTCACTGTGTGAAGTAATGTACCAGTAACAGTCTTGCGTTTTGTTAGTATTTGCCAATTTGTATGTACAATTTATGATTGATGTTAATTAAAGGCTTCCAATGTATTTTAAAATGGTATAGTTGTATTCCTTGACCCTGAAAATGTGTGGTTGGACACCAACATTGTGATTCTAAGGGGCTTAGAAGCTGAGATGATGGTAGATATAGGTTTTTATATGGTGGCCAACTTCAAAATCCTAGATGGCCGCCATTATGTATTCACAGGAGGTGGTTCCTATCAAAAATGGAAAGCTATGGGCATGGACAGCATTTGGAGAAAATATGGCGCTTTTGTCCAGTGCGTCCACTTTTTTTTTTCGCTAAGCCACCTGACTATTAGTAGCCTAGATGTACTCACATGTCCGAAGGTTAAAAAAGATAATCTAGACATTGGACATACACTTACAAAAACAGTGGCAAAGTACTAAGATACTTTCATTAACATGAAACAATGCAATACTTGCTATCTGTAATGTATAAGAGTACGCTGGGGTACTCAGAGTACCAGATTGCCAGTATAAATTGTATCTCTATTGTACACCTACATGGTTTCTGTCTTTGTTTTCTTATGGACCCTCTCTCTATTTTGTTGTAGCCTATTTTTTTGCATTTTGCACTTGATCAATGTTGAATAAACATGTTTGGCAGATAAGTGTTTGACAAATGAGTGTTTACCTGCTGTACTTTTTATGCATGGTGATCTGTTGACCCAACTTCAGTAAACTGTGGCAACAAAATGGCATGATATTGAGTTGATGAGATATGGAAAAATTATGGGTACAAAGTGACATTCAATATTATCTTTATATTATCAATATATTGTCTTACCAAATAAAACTTAAATTTAAACAATTAATTAAGGTACAGGTAGATATGAATAGCAATGTAAATTTGTTGAATTAAAGTTAAAGTTGGTAATCCTGTTCAGAAACACTTCTTGTTATACTGGGTGAAATGGTCCTTCCATCCTGCGAGTAGTCAATACATATTGTGTTCAGGAATAGGAATGAAAAAAATCCAACCTCTGTGGCAGCTGCAGGCCTGTAAAAACTCTGACCAATCCCTGCCATTCGGTGCGAATGGAAAGAACCAATCAGATGCCTTCATGTATCATCCTGCCCGAGCCCCCCTCCGTCCCTCCCTCCCTCCTCCCTGTGTGCACTCATCACATGTCACCATTGCCGGAAATATTCAGCACACTCCTCAGCAGAAATACCGAGTTAGCAGGAGTTTGCTGAACAATGGCAGAGAAATTGCAGTCAAAAGTATCACTTCCAGCGTTACTTGTAACGGTTTGTCCCACTAAACAGGCTGAGAAAAGAAAGTCGGAGGCAGAAAAGGCTGCGACGAAAAAGGCTTTGGATAAAGCGAGAGGACAAACCAGACGTCAACATCAGTGCAGCTTTTGAACGGTGGAGACAACTGAGGGAGCTGAAGGGCCTGAAAAGTAATGCAGAGGTTGCTGTCTTTCTGTTGGACAGGTAATTATTTGTTTGCTTCGGGGGAATTTGTTATTTTACTTGGCTCTCCTCTGCCCTGTTGACTTCTACTGCAGTGCAGGATGCGCGTTCAAGTTTGTGGGGCCGTGGCTTTGGCTTGCTAGCTCTCCAACATTACCAACTATAGCTTTAAGCAACAATGTGCTAAAATATTTGTTGATATAATTAATTTTATTCAATGAATCCAACTTATGTTTTTTCCAGATATTTAGTGAGTATAAATCATTTCCATCCAGATATTAAGTAATTCTAAATTAATTTAGCTTGAAATAAATCAATGGAAAATAAATGGATTTAGAGTTACCAAAGACTGTGGGGTTATATAACTCATCATTTAGCATAAATCCAACACATGTTAACTGTTGATTTTATTACCATGTAGTTTTTTTAATTTAATGTATTCAATACTTTCTAACCGAAGTTGTAGTACTTTAAATCTATTCAGTTATATTACGAGTATCTTTGTTGCCATATATTTTTGAAGTAACCACACATAACATTGTTTTTACAGTGTGTAGCTTTTGTTTTTTGTTGTTATGTGTGTTTGACTTCTGTATTTGCCATCTATGTATTCTTCTAATTGTTTGAACTGTACAACAGCTTGTAACTGGTTTAAAAAGGTGCATTACAGATAAAGTTTACTTACTTTCTGGCTGTGCATCTCCTTTGCCATTGTCGTGTAACAGGTGCACTATACACACTTTTGTGCCTCATATGAATTATACACTGTGTCCTAACAGCAAGTGAGCAGGGCTCTCTGTCTACACTGAATCTGTTAAGTATGCACTTCTGTTACGTCATGTAAACAAACCATGTAGGCTACGAATCAGCTGTGTATAATGTAACAAATTAAAAGATGGACAAGTACGTGATATATTTCTATGTTTGTACTATTTAAACAGAAAACAATTTATATTGTGATATTTACTGGAAATGACATGTGTAGGGTGATCAAGCCTATTTATTTTGGATTTACACTAAAGGACTTTTACGCAGCATCCTGACATCAGAGGATAATTGGTGACCAACCACTGGATCACCTTCACTCAACTGATAAGCTCTCAACAACCCCCACATCACCAGATGTGGCTGGAGAGTTTACGACACGTCACAAACTCTGGAAACGAAACAAAGAGACAGACTCAGCCACATGGTCTGAAAGATGTTTCAAACGTAACTTTATTATTTAACATGTTGGTGTTGGTGTCATCCAGGAAGAAGATTCAAGTTGAGATGCCACTTTGACACCAGGTCCCCTATGGTGCAGACATCTGCGTGTACTGTATGCTAATGTGATAACACCCACCTTTCCCTGCGGTTGTCTTTTAAGAGGACAGACAGAAATGCGGATTCCAGGAACCAACATGTTGATTGTAATTTTATGCTTCAACTTTCTTTCTATTCCAGTGCATATACATACACATGTACATATATATATGATGTTATAACATGTTCACCATGTATAACATTTAAATCTGAATTAGTAGTGTCTGTTGACCACTGAACTGCTCCTACTGGACAGACAGCTGGCAAGGCCAATCACAGCACAGAGGCCAGAGCTTGCCTGCCAGTCTCAGCCCCTTTGAACAACTATAAGATGAGAATAGACTTTTTGTCTTGTTAAGTAAAAAGAAGTAAGAAGTTAAAGAAAAAGAAGAACTTGAAGAAGAACTTTTGAGAAGCCGGTGGGCCATGCTGGGCCCCATCCAGTGTGGCCCCGCTGAGCAATTTGATGGCATCGTGAGCAGAACTGAACATGCTAAAACCCAACAGAAAGAACTTTATGCCATACGGTCTGCCTGACTCCTGCGTCCTGGACCAACAAGGTCAGGACTGAAGAAAGGCAGACTCCTGCATGCCCACACTGGATGTGTGAAGATGACCGACATGGAGAGCCAAGCTCACCCGAGCCAAAGTTGCCATGTGGGCTAAAGAACGGCCAAAAGTGCCCAAGGGCTCCAAGAAGTTCGACCGAGGAGAAGAGAAGGACCAGCTGAGCAGGCTGCCCCTTGGGACAGCACCAGGAGCGGTTCACACCAACGAGCAGCGCTGCTTTTTCCTCTTCCCCCTCCAGAGCATCTTCTTTCTGGTCTGCTACAACTCAGGTGAAACAACATAATTTTCCTGTGCTGGGGTTTGATGCGTAGTTTAATAAGTATGGTAGGGAGCATTAGATAAAACTAGGATTTCCCCTAAGTTTTCAGATGTTTCCTTTTTTGCTTCCCATGCCTCTCAGCTGTTAAATGGTGCTTTTCACAGGTCCATGTTAAAGTCTCCTCTGATAATTATCTCACTTTTGCTTACTGCTTCATCTGGTTCACTCTGGTCATTCATTCATTCATTAGCATCGCTCTATTCATTTCATTCCACTCACAGTTGCATTTACTCATTGTCTTGTCTGTTGTTAGTTGTATTGCGTCTTGGTCTCCTGTGTCAGTAGTTTAGAATAAATGTTTGTCTATAAAGTCGTTGTCTTGGTTTTCTGTAGGATTACATTCAGTCACTTTACGGGTGCAAAGATCCTGGCTATTTGAGCTCTATTTGAATTGATAATTGATAATTAATAATTTCCCCAAAGTGCGTTAAACATTCTTGTCTGATTAACAAGAGGTGTGGTTTTATTAGTATGTCTATGAAATTATATCGCTGGACGAATAATTAAAGTGGTTATGTTTAATAATTCTTATTAACGTCACTTTTTCCTGATATTGAACTAATCAAACCCTACAGTATTCATGGTGAAAAACGTAAGCACCTGAATAAACTGTTTATTTAATAAATGCTGCCACAGAATAAATTATAAATTATGTAACAATCAATATTTCCTACACATACAAAACATCCAACAGCAAGAAGGCTGTTATTAGCAAAGGTCATATAGCACAAACTTTCACCTCCCTGGTGATCTCCATCCAGCCAACTGCCACCTTATTATGGTTTGTGTTATTAAATGAAGAGGTTGTGTAGGTTGTTGATTTTGTGTAGATAACTTCTTATGTCATCCTTAATGACTCAACTGTTCTTTGTCCATTGCGGAACTTTCAGAGTGAGCAAAGGAAACAAATAAGAACAGGACATCCAACAAAAGTTCAGCTCAAATCGGCAGCGCTGCATCATGCTGTGCTCTAGCAAATTTAGAAAATTCTGATAGCAAACAATGCAATCAAACTGACACTGACACGTTGCATTCAGTTAGGACACAATGTTAAAGCAGCCAGTTCCTTTAGCCTTGGACGTCATTGCATGAACGTCTTGAAAACGAACCCCGTTTTTCGTTTGGGGTTCCCGGTCTAGATTGATTCACGTCTCCATAAACATTCAAATCAAACATGTAATGTACTCACCTCATAGGCAGATGTTAGGAAGGCGTACGGGGGGGTTGCCGTGTGTTTGTTTATCCATTATTGTTCAATAAATATGCCTTTTATCTCGGATGTCTGAAATTTTCTTTACCCCTTCTTTGTTCTGCAATGAATGAGTGCACCGGCTTTCTACTGCACCACAGCACCACTATAGCGGTTGGGAGGTGTATTGCACATTGGTAGTAAGAGGCTTTAGCCTTGGACCAAGACGTTCATTGCCTGCACTCAGTGCCATCAAGATTGCAGTGTTCTTTGGCAAAAGTCATAGTTGGCTATTACCAAAAGCAGGACATCTGTTTCAGAAAAGAAGAAAGTAAGTTGAACATCTGCAGATTTTTGTTTTGCTGTTGAGACAGCAAAGCAGATCATTAAGGTAAAGTTTGGGGTTGAGGGAAAGTTTTTTACCCGGGTAATTTCAGTGGAAACTCGCAGAGGTTTTTCAAAATCCTGGGTAATTGACAAAAGTTCCTGCGGTGGAGAAGGGGCTATTGGTTTGGGGGTTTGTCAGACTCTGAACTTTCCAAACATGTATAGTTTATAAACTCCCCAAAGATTTTGAGCGAAGGTTAAACCAGGATATTGTGACCCTGACTGTTCTTTTAGTAATCAATTTTGAAAGACTAACTGTATTCAGAATACCACTGTTACTCCCCGAACCCTGCTCTCACACTAGTGTTTTCACTGAGTGTAAACCAAAGTAAGACTGCATTTCCCACCATCCACTGCTATATATCCCCTTTTTTCTGAACAGAGCAAACTTGTTGGGAAAGACTATTCACTTTCCACCTTCTGTCATTGCAAGTAATGTTAAAAGTTTGACCTCTTTTTGCTTTGGGAGATCAGCTAAGCTCAGCTCAGTCCCCCAATGCAAAAAAAAAAAAAAAAAAAATAGTGTGGAGGCTGTTTAAGACTGAGTGATCTTCTTGATAGTCTCTTTCATTAATAGATAATAGACTCATGTCTCAGATATAATATTGTGAACAATTTCTGATATTAAAAAAGCCACATGCAGCATCTTCACACATTATGTGAAGCAAAAATATACTTAAAATGCATACAATGTGATTTTGCATCTTCAGTCTGCTGGAAATACTTTTTGCTGGACTGTCAGATGTTTAGGTTTATGAGTCTATACCTCAATGACGGAGGCGACTGACACTCTGTTCGCTTTTCATTTTGATCTATTTTATAAGGGAGTTCAAAACAGGTAGTCGTCAAACTGGGATGCAAAGCCAAAAACCATCTAACTCCACATGCAGATTTCCCAGCAGGCCTTGTACGCTTCCATTCTTTCCATCAAAATTACACCTTTATCCGTCTTTCCCCACCTGCATCCCTACTCCACCATTTCACTCTTATCTGCTTGCCTCATATCTCCAAATCCCTTTTTATTGGGATTTATCAAGGCTTTTATCACTTTTCACATAAAAAGGACGGGGAGTATTTCCCCTTCTTTTTGCAATGTTGCTCATTTATGTTAGAGAATTGGCGCAATTTCCGATCTCTCTACTTTTCTTTCCTGACAGTCACATTAGCATGTCATTACTGGGGCTTTCTCTGCCCTCCCAGTGGATCTGAAGCTCCGAGGACCAAGCACTGGAGAGACAAAGGGCACCAGCTGCACCCACTTCTCCTCATCCATCTCTTTATCCCTCCCTCTCTCCTCATCCCTCTTTTTCTCTTCATTCCATGCTTGGCCTGACTTGGCGACATCCTGACATTACCAGTAGGTTTTGATTTGGCCAGCATCCGAGACTCTGGTGATGGTGGCATCTTGTTGTTTTTCATTTACATCCAAGCCTGTAATTTCTTTTTTGTATGTGAGATGATATGTCAACAATATATGTGATTAGCTCATTCAGCTGTTTGAGTGAATGGTATTTAATGGCTGATAATATTGGGTTTTAATTGGCGAGGCTCAGAATGGGTGATGTAGACCTCCATGACTCTGTAATCACTGGGTTTGTTTGCTAGAACAGGTTTATATGTCAAGGACCTTAAACATACATGTCAGGCCGCACAAGCCTGCTTAGGGAGATCTGTGCCAGGCCATGGTGAATGAAATTACAGTAAATCCCCTATAAGACCCTGACTGCCCCTTGAACCACCCATAAGGACTACTGGATGCCTCTGTATACTTTTCAAAGAAACCCAGAGATCCCTAAAACTCCCTCTAGAACCCTGACCAAGGACCTGCAAAATGACTTGTCTCTTGCAGGTCCATCAGGAAGTCCTGAAACCTTGTAAGCCTTCGTAATCACCTTGGGGGCTTTTGAAATAAGTTCCCACTGGAGAAATCTCAAAGACCCTGCTCACTGGTTACTGGAACAATTTCAAGAACCCCTGTGGGTCCCCATTCTTAAGAACTCTTGTACATCTTGCAGAATGATCTCAACATCCATAAGTACATTAGTGAATCCTGGAATCCTTTCAGGACTCACGTGACCCTTCTCCTAGGATCATTTGGAATGCCATCAAAGACCTCTGCTGGCCTGAGTAAACAAAGTTACTGTGACATTCCTATAAAACTCTCTAAGACCTCTGAAGGTCCTCTGAAACATCTTCAAAGTCCAACTGAGATCCCATAGTAAGACCTGAAACTCTTGGAAATCCCTCCCTGAGCGCTTCTACATAATTATACCTAGATGTCTCCAATGACTTCAAAAACCTGGCCCCAAGAACCTCCTCAAAAAAAAAAAAAAAAAAAAAAAAAAGTGGAATACATCAAGAACCCATGGAAAGTCAAACTAATACTTCAAAAGATCCCAAAAAAGTCATTCAGGAAGCAGGGGCAAGCGACAGCTTTACTCTGTGATAGTCTGACAACTTGATCATCAGTAATGTCATTTATCATTCCAGCAGGACTAAGCCCTGTTGTTAAAGCCTGTCAGTCCACCACTGGACTGGATTAAAGCTAAAAAAAAATAAAATAAAATAAAATTAAAATCCCTCCTTTCTTAACCAGTCTGACCAGCCACATCTCCATGTATGAATATGTCACATAGCAAATCCTGGGACAGGAGGAACCTTTATAATCCACTTTTTAATCCTAAATCCTTAATGTGTCGAATCCCATAACCTGGCTGACCTGCCATGTTAGAGAAGGTTGACGAGATCAGTGTTAAAGTTAGACGTTCTTTAAGAAATTCATTTTCTTCCCTGTAGTGCTGGAGATTCCTTTGTGTGCTACGTGTCAGTCTGCTGCTTCATCAGAAGCTCTACTGAGTATTATATTACACTTACCTGTCATTTGATTTATGTTTTATATTCATGACACTTGCTTGGTTTGAGACCTGAACCTAACTCATGTATTCTATTCTTCACGTCCGCATTATTTTTTTTTGTTTGTTTTTTTATATATACTTTATTAATCCCTGAGGGGAAATTCAATTTTTCCTAGCCTGTAATCTGACTGAATTGCCATTTTATTTCACATCACTGATTTCAGGTAGTGTGCTATGTGAAACCATAAAATCAATAAGGAAAATCATTTAAAAAGCCCATTAGAATAAATAAAATTAATATTGGCCAAATTATATGGCCAACATGTCAAAATGCCATCTGTCAAGTTATGAACAAATATTCATCCACTCTATACTTGAAATAAGAGTTCATAAATGAACAGATATTATCAGCTGCCATCAAACAAACAAACTGGATAATGACCTGTATTAATGCACACCTTAGGGGCTCTGTCATCCAGCAGCAGCATTGTTTGGGATCCTGGGTAGGGGGCGAGTCAGGCGGGCTTCAAGTTGGACTCACACCAGACAGGAGAACCAGACCATTCTTATTTTGAAGCTGTCAAATACAGCTGCTTTGTCAGTGATTTTGGCATCAGACATCAATGCCAAAAGCCACCTTTCATTGTGGTATGATACGCCGCTAGGCGGCATAAGTATGTAATGCAGCTGGAGCTTTCTCAGTGTTATCATACACCACTGGTCAGCTAGACGGCACCTGTCAAGGCAGTGTGCTACACCACAGGACAGCATCAGTTAGAACACTGCCATTAACGATGTTATAAAGAGCTGAAAAGTCCCTGTTGGGTAGACGTCAGGAGTAGTGGATGGGTCCAACAAACCAATATGTAAAAATATGTATTTTTCTAAACCTAACAATGTGCTTTTGTTTAAGATAAGATAAGATACACCTTTATTGATCCCACAATTGAGAAATTCCAGTGTCCAGTTTATGTCCTGGCCTTGGTTGTGGCGTCCCGAATTGATGACAGCAGACACGGGAGGATACCTAGTGCAAAATATGTAGACATGACAACATAGGCGTTTCTAACCCATTTTTGGGGGTGCTGAAGCACCCCTGAATTGAATCCCAGCACCCCTAAAATTTATTTATTTTTTTTTTTTTACTGTATGTCCTTTTTTAACAAGCTAGAAAAGTGTCAAAACCATACATTACTTGGTTGAAACGTAATATTTTAACAACAAAAATACAGCCCCCCCCCCCCCCCCCTTGCCTCAAAAATGGTTTGATCCACCCCATCCCTCCCACCTTTCCCTGACTCAGGCTCTGAGCGCTGCACTGCCTTCCAGAGTGGGTGATATGCAGTAGTGGTGTAAGTACCTGGCTGAAACCACGATATATGGCACATTTCCTAACTTCTACCACTCAATACCAACACATTATTATCATTACCAGTTCTCATTTTTGCTGCATTTAATCGTAGGTCACTGTTTATGTTGTTAGGTAGGAGTTAGCTGACGTTTTTTTCTAGCTAGGACACATTACTGGTGGTCAGTACCACTGTCCTCTGTTTGAATTGGAATGAGAGAAGCTAGCTGTTGTGTCATGTGCATGTGTTAATATTAAAGCCAAGGTGCTACTGACAAGCTAACTGACTGGATGCCTATTAACATTATAACTCCTATTGTGTGTGTGTGTGTGTGTGTGTGTGTGTGTGTGCATGTGTGTACAGACAGACAGACAGCCTCATCATGGATATAAGATTGTTTTTTTGAAAAAAAAAAAAAGAGCCAGGTTCAGGTAAGAGTGTAAGATCAAATGGTCTATCTATCTAGAATGATGTTGTAAGTCAATGTATCACTTTATCTCTTATTAGATATAAAACGCATTGTTTGGTTATTTGCCTTTTGGTTGACAGTACAAAGAGAGAGAGAGGAACAGAGAGAGGACTTTATTTATTAGTATTCTTATTAGTATTTTTGGTATTTTTGGTACTCACTGTAGGAGGCTGGTTTACTCCAGAAACATACATACTGTTTATGTGTATGTTGATGAGCTGCTGTATCAAAATAAGTTGTGTTCCCCCAGAAATTAGGGTTACGATATGTTTCTTTTATGATTCCAATCCATTCCTCTTTTACTGTGGCTCAGCATTTAAATAACGTATTTCAGATTTGATGGTTTAGTCACAGACTTTCCCAAAAAGTGTTGTACTTTTCTTTCACAAATGTGGGAATGAAATTGCGTTAAAATGTACAAAAGAGTGAAATTTATCTTGCCTGGCCGGGCAGCTCTCTGGGTGCTCAGCACCCCTAAACCTCTGATCCTAGAATCGCCCCTGCATGACAGTCCACTGACAAAGTGGCGATATGTGATGACTTGGGATGAGAACGTGTTGGGAGAACGTCTTTAAAGTAAGTTGGCTAAGGCGTACTACTTCATATATTTAGGTATCAAAAACTGGTGCCCTTTTATGGACTGAAAAAGGAGGGAGGTTAGACTTGTAATCTGCTTTGTCAATAAGTCAAAACCACAAAAAAATAAAATTACCGAGGCACACTGCTTTGCAAAAATAAGCCTTTAATGGGAAAACAGTTGCCAGCGGCCAATTCAACACTTGAGAATCATCACTTCCAGGGATAAGATGGTGTCTGTTAGGCTGTTCAGCGGAGACATTTTAATGTCCAGGACTTGCTTTCTCACATAGTATTAATGTTTTACAATCACTATGCACTGCATTATCCTGTGACTCCTCTTGTTTATTTTGCAACCCTTGTGAGGATCCCAACCCCCAGGTTGGCAACCATTGTACTAAGGTATTGTTGTATATGGATGATGTTTTTTTTTGTAATATGCAACACTTTTAAAAATAAATTTTGTTTTCTTTTTCTTAATAAATAATAGATAAAATAATAAATTTGAACTATTTTAACAAATAAAGTGTGAAGTCATTAGATGAAGAAGCTATGATAACACACACACACACACACACACACACACACACATTTTTCAAATGTACAAGCCCTGAACAGCCAGATTGACGCCCTCTGAGAGAGGCAAAGCCTCCACAGCCCGCCTGGTGCAACATAGGAAGGATATCACTTTAACCGATAAAAGCAATACCCTCATCTCAGGCATTCACTTGTTTATCTCTCAGCGGTGACAACAGAAAGAGGAAAAGTTTCAAGCTCGGCTGCTCATTGTGGGCTGGGGAGATAGAGGCAGAGACATAGCAAAACAAAAGGCAGCCAGAGAAATTTGCATGGTGCTCAATTATACATTAGCGAACATCACTTGGCAATCTGTTCATATCAATTTAATTGGATTTTAATACTGCCTGTGATCTTGTTTCCTAATTAACAGCAGCGGCTGGCAATAAAGCAGAAGCATGCACCCAGCAACACCTTTGATCCGGGCCATATGGACTTGCTTGGAGCTCATTGGTAGGGGGAGAGAAAAATATCAGTCACCTAAATATGGGCCCATGACAAGCCAGCGGAAAGGGGACTTCAGTGTGTGTGTGTTTGTGCATAACATTGGTTCTCATCGTTGTTGAGCCCTGTGTGTGTCCACGCATGTCTGAGTGTGTGTTTTTCTCACCGCATGTCTGTATTTGCTGCTCCCTGCCAATGCCTGTATGTGCGTACATGTATGTGTATCTATCTGTGTTGGACCTTGGATGTGTATGTGTATATGCCTCTGTGTGTGTGTGTGTGTGTGTGTGTGTGTGCCTGCTGAGGGGTGGAGGGATCAGTGTGACCCCCAGATGGCTGATATCACTCCTACCTTGCGCCTTCATTGATTAATTTCTTCCCTGATTGGTTGTGATTACTGATAAATAAAACATGATCTGGGGATCAGATGCAGATCAGCTTTGGGGGGTGGTGGGGGGTTGGGGGGTGGATGGGGGGGCGTTGATTGCTTTTTCAAATCTGTTTATTTCTTGCCCCGCTGCCCTCGACTCTAGATTGGAGGGCAGAAAGACGGTGGAACTTGTTTCTGCTGGAACACACGCTAACTCAGGATAGCCTCTTTGATCATGTTCATCACATTTTTTCCAAACAGAATGGGTGCGGTTACATGATGGCTTCTCATTCAGAATTAAATAAATCTGAATGAAATCATTCGGAATTAAAGTTTTCCAGGTAGTTTACATGGGAAATATTCATTCCGAATGAGGGTTTACATGGGAGATCAGTTTAATCGCCTTTATTCGGGTCTGCGCAAGGTTTGGGGCAGGGAAGGTTTCTGATTGGATAGGGGGCGGGGCGGATGTTATGTGTTTACGTTTACCAGAAGAAAAAACTGTAGTCCTCGCTCCGGATAACCAGATGCTTGACGACGTCGTTCTTGGTGCCTTTTTCGGGCATGTTTTGCTTATATTCTTGAAGCAGCAGTACGACAACAACCTTGTTCTGCTAATGCTTCGTCTGTTGAGGAGGAGAAGGGAGATAGAAGGTCGAAGAAGGCAGATAAAAGACTGTGCCGTGGCAAGTGGAAACCGGTTATTGCAACGAGTCCGACTGCTTTATCTCAGCCCATTGCTATGCGCACTATATACGTCATTGCGCCAGAAGGGCAAGGAAACAAGCATGCGCAGAAAGACTGGAATGAACTTAAAGAGGAATGAGTATACAAGTGCGAGAAATTCTTTCATTTTGAATTAGAAACAGAATATTCCAGCCCCTTCCATCGGAATAAATTTTCAATCGCACTGGCCATTTTCATTCCGTTGTTTACAAGGTCACTTTTAATAGGAATGAACTTTAATTCTGAATGAAAAGGGAATTAAACTGTCCATGTAAACTCACTCATTGTCCGAACACTCATTTAATCATTAAGGTAATCTTAAAATAATTATACATGAATTTCATGTGACATAATGTACCCTTTTAGAACAAACCTAGATGTCTGTTGCACTTCAGCAGTTCACTAACACTATATTATTATTATTATTAATTTTAAGGCTGACCAAAATCAGGATTTGGACTGTTGGTCGAAATAAACCAATAATTTGAAGAAGTCACGTTAGCATGGCTGAATAACTGCACCAGGGCCCTGGTCAAACTGAACTGTGGGCCTGTATTAAATCCTGGTTTGAAGTGATTTAATTGAACACAAAGTAATTAAGGAATATGCACCATGTAAATCTATGTGAATTGACACATGGCAGGAAAACTAACTTGTATCTTGTTTATTGAAATATAAAAATATGATATAAAATATGAATATGTGGTTTTAGCTGCATGTCATCATTTAGCCGCATGTCATCATTTAATCGCTGGCTGTCCAGGTGGTGTCCAGCAAACAATGTGGGTTTTGTTAATCATTGGCAAACTTTCTGGGGAAAACCTGGTCTTATTATAGCTGCTCTCATATCTAGGAACCTGGCCAAGTTTATTAGTAATTCAAAACCCTGACAACCCAGAGTTGAGACCAGGACTCAGAGTTGAAGTCCTACATGCTTCTCTGAGTTTCTAGTGCAGTTACCCACCCATAGTTTTATACAAATGGTGTCTGTCCCCCGACCACCTAAATTATCTAAATCTAAAATGAAACAAAGAGGAGTTGTGCATAACAACCTCATAAAAAATTAAAACCTCTTCTGTGACAGAAAGACAAAACGGGAGAATTTAATGCGGACTGTTAAATATCTGGGGCCTGTTGTTCGAAACCTAGATAAGGGATTAAGCCGGGATATGTTGGTTATACTGGCTTAACTTGGCGTTGATTCAGTTGTTCGAAAGCAGAGGCACATATGTTGCCATGGAGATTTATTCTGTGCACTTAGCCTGGTCCCGACCAGGCTAACAACCAGGCTTAGTTTAGCCTGGTGCATTATCTGTCCAGTCAGCTGTCACTGCGATTGGAAATCAATGTGTTTTACCGTCATTTCATGTTCTTATGTACGTATTTGCCTCATTTTTGAACAAAATACATTAAGCCTACAATAATAAAAAAATATTTAACATTTAAAACATTCTTTTTGTCACAGACCAAGCATACTTTGACATGCACATATCCTTACCAATAAAAGGATTAATTGTTGGATTAAACATACAAGTAGGTGTATTTCACATTAACACAATTAGTGGTTATTAGGTTTCATAACTGTATGACCTTCCCAAATTATATTCCCAGTTAACTGGACCAATAACTCCAGTGTACTTTATCAATGAATGAAAACATGAAGATGAAACCACGATATTCTTTGACCACATTTTATTTAAATGAAAAATACTAAAATCAGTCACTGTCTGCTTTGAGCTGTGGAGAGAAAGAGAGAAATAATATTGATTAATACATTGCATCACAGTCAAGCTTACAATGTGCATTAAAGTCACTTACTTCTTTCTGTAGTTTAATTGTAGTTTAATTTCCAAGTCCAGTTTCCTTAAGGTTTTTCCTTTTAATTTGTCTGTCAAGCTCCATGTCCTACAGCTTTCTCTTCTCACACTGGAGCTTGACATCTGCCAGGGCTATTTGCTTCCTCAGATGAGTAGCATATAGCTGTCTGACAGTTTGTGAATTCTGTAAAACACATATCTATTAGCACAGCAATTGTGGACACCGTGGATGTCCTTCAGGCAATACTCACTACATTTCCAGGCAGGCTGTCAGGTTGTTCATCTGTGTCCTGTTACAAATATATTTTCTATGAGCACCAAATCACTGACTTCTTATACATTAAGGACTAAATTATCTACACAAGACTGGCAGGTTACCTCAAACCTTCTGGAGTCCAGAGAAAGTGTCTCCTCCTCATCTGCTGCATCCCCTGCTGCAGATGTGCCTTCACCCTGCCACATTAAATATAATTAGTATTGACCTAATGTAAACTTGCAAGACATGTCAAGCAAATGCCTCTAATGAATAACACTCACCGGATCATCTTCCGGTGGCTCCAGAAGGGTCAGTGTGTCACCTGACACTGCAAGACAATTCAAAGTCAGAAAGTCCACATAACACCAATGGTTGATTAATTAATGAATAAAATGATTGATTCCATGTACAGTATACTGGAATAATGTACCTTGTATGAAGAGGGCGGTTTCTGTGGGTGGGACAGAGTCTGTAGCTGTCCCCCTTGTATCCCCTCCATCATCGGCCTGCTCAGTTCTGATCCAGGGCGAGCTCTTCCGCTGGTGTGAAATCAGCAGTTGGTTCCCGAGTAATATTATATCTTCTGCTCACCTTTAAGGTGAAGTGTACAACTGTTAATTTAAGTTTATTAAGTTTAAGTTTATTTACTTTATTAATCCCCCTGAGGGGAAATTCAGTGTTTTCACTCTTGCTTGTCATTAACACACAGGTCCGAAAGACAGCCCCGAGCGGTTGGGGGGTTTGGTGCCTTGCTCAAGGGCACCTCTGCAGTGCCCAGGAGGTGAACTGGCACCTCTCCAGCCACCAGTCCACGCTCCATATTTTAGTCCGGACGGGGACTCGAACAGGCGACCCTCCGGTTCCCAACCCAAGTCCCTATGGACTGAGCCACTGCCGCCCAATTTGGGAAAGGAACTTTAATTGTAATTATGACAGATTCATTTGCGCAGCAAGTGTATATTTTTAGATTATTTAAGCATTCAGTCGGTCCGCAATTGTTTGCCACGCACTCTCTCTCTGCTTTATTATCGCTGCAGTGTTTCCTTTCTTCGTGATTATATGTTTTACCTCTTCATAAGTGTCCATGATGAGAAGTTGCTCATTGGGTGAGAAGTATGCGGCACGCGTCCTCTCCATTGCTGCATCGGTGAATCTGTGATCAATCTCGGGGTCTATTTAAGAAAGCCAAGGACGCATACTTATCTGAATGAGTTACACCTGGCTTGACAAAGCTGCGCCTCCTCAGCCTGGCTTGGCGTTCGAACAACCAATTAAGCCAGGATGGACTTAGGGGAATTTGTCCAGCCTCGCTTTTCCACTTATCCTGGATTGGTTAATTCTACTATCGAACAACAGGCCCCAGGTCTCTAACATCTAAAGCAGTGTTAGTAAACAAATTAATATCAGATAATCATAATGATTTACTCAGCCTCACTGAAACCTGGCTTCATCAAGATGAATATGTTAGTCTAAATGAATCCACTCCTCCCAGTCATAATAATACCCACATTCCTTGAGGCAGCGGCCGAGGAGGGAGAGTTGCAGCCATTTTAGCTCTAGTCTGATAATCAGCTCTAAACCTAAACTAGATTATAATTCATTTGAAAGCCTGTAAGGTGTACATGAACCCATTCACTGTTTTAACCATACCCGCAATCTAGTTCTGATGTATGTAATTGAAATTGATGACCTAAGTCTTTCCACAGAATCCCTCGCTATTGGATCATTATTTGATTACTTTTGATTTCTTTTCACTTTATTATGCACCACTCAGCAACAGTTACTATCCTAGATGTTTATCAGATAGTGCTGTCACAAAATTTAAGGAAATTATTGCATCTTCGTTAAATTTAATACCATGTCCTTCAGTAACAGAGGTTTCCCATACCGACTTTAAACTCTCCCGAATTGATCATCTTGTCGATATCGCCGTAGGCTCACTGCGAACAACACTCGACTCCGTAGCCCCTCTTGAAAAGAAGTTAACAAAGCAAAGAAAGTTCACTCCTTGGTATAACTCTCAAACCCGTAAGTTAAAACAAACATTGCGAAAATTTGAAAGGAATTGGCGATTAACCTAACTGGAAGAATCTCGTTTAGCCTGGGCAGACAGTCTCAAAACGTATAAGATGCAATGCCAGAGCAAACTATTAAGATAAGATAACATAAGATAAACTTTATTGTCCCGCAAGGGAAATTCGTCTTGGGCAGTATAGTGCAAACAGCTGAAATATTCACATACATACATACATACAATCAACACAGACAAGTTGCCAACATAGTGCGCTGACTGTGTTACAGTTGCAGACTACTGTTGCAAGAGTAGTGCAACCGTTTCCCTTGTTTGTAAGGTTACAAACAAGGGAACTACAGGTATTACGCTGGCCTATCTCAAAGTGCAAGTGAGTGCATGTAAAAACAGATAAATACAGGGGTCAAATAAAAACACCAGTAAACCAATTAAAATTATATTAAATTAGTTGCGGGACCATAGTGCAAATAAGAACAATACTAGATGAGAACAACAATAACCAGACCATTTAGGCATAAATAGCCCTGCGCACATACGGCTCAACCAGGGGGGCATCGCAGGTCCAGCAAGTGAGCAGGCAACCACCTATTAGCATAATTGAGGAGAATTCAGTAATAAGCAATAGTAAACAGTGATTAACGGTGAATTGACGGTGAATTTGACGGGCAGGGGATCAGCAACCATAAGCCTCCCCCCTGCCCACATTATATGTTCCATATAGAATTACCAGAATGAAGGTGGGTCCACCACAGTGAGCCCTCCCCACCACCCGACCGAGGTCAGATGATCAGAATCAGAATCAGAATCAGAAATACTTTATTGATCCCCGAGGGGAAATTATTTATGTTACAGGTGCTCCTTGCAAGACAGGAAAGATACATGAAAATATAAGAAATTTAAACAATAGTATTAACAAATATATAGTTAAATAAACAGGAATTATTAACAAACATAAACGTAAATTATATATATATATATATATATATATATATATATATATATATATATATATACATACATATATATATATATTGTAAACAAAATTTACACAAACAGAATATATACAGTCAGGGTGAACGGGGTTATTGCACAAGTTAAATTAAGTTATTGCAGTGTGTGAAAGTCTCAGGGCCACTCAGAGGGAGGAGTTGTACAGTTTGATGGCCACAGGCAGGAATGATTTCCTGTGGCGCTCAGTGGTACATCTTGGTGGTATGAGTCTCCCACTGAAAGTACTCTTGTGCCTGACCAGCACATGGTGGAGTGGGTGTGAGACATTGTCCAAGACAGTTCATAGCTTAGACAGCATCCTCCTCTCTGACACCACCATCAGAGAGTCACACTCTGTTCCCACAACGTCACTGGCCTTGCGGATCAGTTTGTTAAGTCTGTTGGCGTCCGCCACCCTCAGCCTGCTGCCCCAGCACACAACAGCATAGAGGATAGCACTGGCCACCACAGACTCATAGAAAATCCTCAGCATAGTCCGGCAGATGTTGAAGGACCTCAGTCGCCTCAGAAAATAGAGACGGCTCTGGCCCTTCCTGTAGAGAGCGTTAGTGTTCTTAACCCAGTCCAGTTTACTGTCAATGTGTACCCCCAGGTACTTATAGTCCTCTACAATGTCCACACTGACCCCTTGGATGGAAACAGGGGTCACCGGTGTCTTGGTCCTCCTCAGATCCACAGCCAGTTCCTTTGTCTTTGCCACGTTGAGCTGCAGATGGTTCTGCTCACACCATGTGACAAAGTTATCCACAACAGCCCTGTACTCATCCTCATCACCCTTGGTGATACATCCAACTATAGCAGAGTCATCAGAAAACTTCTGAAGATGGCAGGTCTCAGTGCAATAGCTGAAGTCCGTGGTGTAGAGGGTGAAGAGGAAGGGAGAGAGGACAGTCCCCTGCGGGGCCCTGGTATTGCTGACCACTCTGTCTGACACACAGCGTTGCAAGCGCACATACTGTGGTCTGCCAGTCAAGTAGTCTACAATCCAGGACACCAGGGGGGCATCCACCTGCATTGCTGTCAGCTTGTCACCCAGTAGAGCTGGACGGATGGTGTTGAATGCACTAGAGAAGTCAAAAAACATGACCCTCACAGTGCTCGCCCGGCTTATCCAAATGGGCGTAGACGCGGTTGAGCAGGTAGATGATGGCGTCCTCAACTCCAAGTCGGGGCTGATAGGCGAACTGGAGGGTGTCCAAAAGTGGCTTGACCATGGGCCGGAGCTGCTCCAAGACGAGTCTCTCCAGGGTCTTTATGATGTGGGAGGTCAATGCCACGGGTCTGTAGTCCTTGGAGCCACTGGGACGTGACGTCTTTGGCACAGGAACAAGGCAGGATGTCTTCCACAGCAAGGGGACCCTCTGGAGACTCAGGCTCATGTTGAAGACATGCTGAAGTACTCCACATAGCTGGGGGGCACAGGCTTTGAGCACCCTGGGGCTGACACCATCAGGGCCTGCAGCCTTATTTGAGTGGAGTCTCATCAGCTGTCTTCTCACATGGTCAGCAGTGAAGCACATTGTGGAGGTGACGACACGTGGAGGAGGGGTGTAGTCCTCATGATGGAGAGAGCAGTCAGTCTGACCACGGGGGGATGAGGTGTGAGGAGGAGGAGGAGGAGGGGGGGTCAAGCAGGATGGTGTTGAGGTGTGAGAGGGAGGAGTGGGGGAGGAGGGCAGAGTGGGAGATGGTTGACCAAGACAGACAGCAGAAGAGACAGGGGGGGGATGGGCAGGGCCAGCAGTGTCAAATCTGTTAAAAAACAGATTCAGTTCATTGGCCCTGTCCATGCTGCCTTCAACTCCTCTGTGGTTGTTGGTCCTGAAGCCAGTGATGGTCCTCATTCCACTCCAGACCTCTCTCACGTTGTTCTGCTGGAGTTTCCTCTCCAGCTTCCTCCTGTACCTCTCCTTAGCCTCCCTGATCTTCATCTTCAGCTCCCCCTGTATTGTTCTCACCTCCTCCCTGTTACCAGCTCTGAAGGCCCTCTTCTTTGCATTGAGGATGGCTTTGATGTCCTTTGTTACCCACAGTTTGTTATTTGGATAACAATGGACAGTCCTGGCTGGGACAGTGGAGTCCACACAGAAACTGATGTAGTCTGTGATGCATTCTGTGAGCCCGTCGATGTCCTCCCCATGTGGCTCACAAAGTGCCTGCCAGTCTGTCACCCCAAAACAGCCCTGCAGTGTCTCATAAGTCTCCTCCGACCATCTCCTCACTGTCCTCATGGTCGCAGGCTGGCTCTTGACTAGTGGTACATAGCAGGGGTTGAGGTGCACCAGGCTGTGGTCTGACCTACCCAGAGGGGGGAGGGGGGAGCAGCTGTATGCATCTTTGGCGTTTGCATACAGCAAGTCCAGTGTCCTCTCCTCTCTGGTAGGACAGCTCACATACTGTGTGAATGTGGGCAATGTTGTTGCCATGGTGACATGGTTGAAGTCACCCGAGATAGCTATGAAGGCACTCGGGTGTTTAGTCTGCAGGCGGGCTATGGCGGAGTGAATGACATCACATGCCGACGTCGGGTTGGCAGAGGGGGGGATGTAAACAGTTACAATAATGGCATGTGAAAACTCCCTGGGCAAATAATACGGCCTGAGTCCAACAGCGAACAGTTCAATGTCCGGGCAACATATACATTCCTTAATGGAAATATGGTCAGGACTGCACCAGCGGTTATTTACTAGAACAGCAAGCCCCCCTCCTTTGCGCTTACCGCTCTCGGTGCAGTCCCGGTCGGCCCGAACAGTCTGAAAGCCGCTGATGGAGACGTTGGTGTCGGGAATGTCCTGGTGAAGCCATGTCTCAGTGAAGCACATAAGACTACATTCCCGGTACTCCTTCTGACTTTTGGCGACCGCTGTCAGCTCGTCCATCTTATTTGCCAGTGACCTCACGTTGCCCATGATGAGAGAGGGGAGACACGGCTTATATCTTCTCTTCTCCATAAGCCTCCGTTGTCTCAACCCTGCTTTTTTCCGCCGCTGTTTACTTCCTCCCCTGCATCCTCTGTGTGTTTTCCTCCACAGTTCAGCTGTGGAGGAAAACACCAAGCCAGCGTGATCAGCTGATCTCTGGAGTAAACAATGCGGCCATGAAGTTGTTGCGCAATGGTGCCGGGTCCGAATGAAATAAGTAATTCCAGGGTGAGGAAAACGAGTACAACTCTCTCAATCAGCATGTTTTGAGAGGGCGCAGTTCCAAAATTACAATCACAAAAAGCCAGCACAAATACCAAACTTAATAAAGCAAAAAAGTAAGAAAACCGAGAAAACAAGCAGGAGCGACTGCAACAGGCTGCACGCGCGGGCGCATGCGCTCTACTATGGGATGGAGGGGGGGCTAGGGTAGTCGATCTGCAGCAGTAAGCCTCCCCACTACCCTAGTGGGGGGGCTCTGCCATGAGAGGTGTTTGTTTGTTTGTTTAATAATAAAATGGAAGTGGGAATAAAGGACAATTTTAACCGGTTGCTCCTACACCTGCTGGCTCTGTAGCGCCTCCCTGACGGCAACAGCTCATACTCCTGAAAGAGAGCATGAGAAGGGTCACTCAGGATTTTATTTGCTCCCTTGACAACTGCTCCCTCATATATTGCCTGGAGGGACTGGAAAGATCATGTTTCCCCACTATCTTCATAGCTGTAGTCACCATTCTCTGAAGTCTGGCCTTACACTGGACTGTGAGGGAGCCGAACCACGCTGCCATGCCGTATCTTATGATACTTGCTAACACAGCGTTATAGAATGTTAACATGATCTCGGTTCGGACCCCAAACAGCCTTCTGAGAAAGTGTAGCCTCTCAGCTAATCTGTTACAGAGGAAATCCACATGACCACTCCAGCATAAGTTATTAGACACCATCAGGCCCAGGTATTTATACAAGGACACCTGTTCAATAACGCAGTTATCAATGATTACCGGGTCATGAGCTGCAATTTCTTTAGGATCAAAAATCATCTCTTTTGTCTTTTTGGTATTTAACACCAGGAAGTTATTGTCACACCAGATTTTGAAGGTAGCTATCTCACTGAAGTACACAGAGGGGCAGGCATTCACATCCAACAGACTTAAGATGATAGTATCATCTGAAAATTTAATGACATGGTTGTTAGGATGTGAGCTCCTGCATTCGTCAGTGTACAGTGTGAAGAGGACCGGGGAGCTGACGCAGCCCTGGGGCACGCCTGTGCTACACTGCTTCAGGGCTGAGAGAGAGCTGTTCACCCAAACTTACTTACTCAGCTTTAATAGAAGAAAATAAGATCAACCCCAGGTTTCTTTTCAGCACTGTAGCCAGGCTGACTGAGAGTCACAGCTCTACTGAGCCTTGTATTCCTTTAGCCCTTAGCAGCAATCATTTTATGAACTTTTTTAATGACAAAATTCTAAAAATTAGAGGCAAAATTCATGACCTCCTGTCCTCAGATAGTACCTATCTGCCCTCAAACACAGCTGTAAGACCTAATATATATTTAGATTGCCTCTCCCCGATTTCTCCTCAACAACTGACCGCAGTGATTTCTTCATCTAAATCATCGTGTCTCTTAGACCCCATCCCAACTAGGCTACTTAAGGAAGTCTTAACACTCACTTATTAGACATGATCAATATATCTTTATTAACAGGCTATGTACCACAGTCTTTTAAGTTAGCTGTAATTAAGCCTCTGCTAAAAAAGCCCACCCTGGATCCAGAGGTGTTAGCCAACTATAGACCAATATCTAATCTTCCCTTTCTTTGAAAGATCCTTGAGAAAGTAGTCGCAGACCAGCTGTGTGGATTTTCTCCATGATAATAATTTATTTGAAGAATTTCAGTCAGGATTTAGAGTGCACCATAGCACTGAGACAGCACTAGTTAAAATTACAAATGATCTTTTGATTGTTTCAGACAAAGGACTCGTCTCTGTACTTGTTTTACTAGCTCTTAGTGTGGCATTTGACACAATTGACCATCAAATTCTGCTACAGAGACTGGAACACTTAATTGGCCTAAAAGGTTCTGCACTAAGCTGGTTTAAATCTTATTAATCTGATTGTTTTCAGTTTGTTAATTATTATTATTAGGGACCTCGGTCAACGGCAGAGGACCCTACTGTTTCTGGTACATTTATTATTAGGATCAGTGACGACGAAGTCGTCCGTAGGACCCTATTAAAATCGTGCTGTTTATTATTATTTATTATTATTAGGGCCCGAGTGACGACGAAGTCGTCCGCTTAGGACCCTGTTGTAATTGCGCTGTTTATTATTATTATTATTTTTATTTTTATTATTATTAGGGCCCAAGCGATGACAAAGTTGTCCATGAGGACCCTATTGTAATCGCGCTGTTTATTATTATTATTATTTATTATTATTAGGGCCCGAGCGACAACGAAGTCGTCTGTGAGGACCCTATTGTAATCGCGCTGTTTATCATTATTATTTATTATTAGGGCCCGAGCGACAATGAAGTCGTCCGTGAGGACCCTGTTGTAATCGCGCTGTTTATTATTGTTAGGGCCCGAGCGACGACGAAGTCGTCCGACGACCCTATTGAAATCATGCTGTTTATTAGGGCCCGAGCGACAACAAAGTCATCTATTGTAATTGTAATCGCGCTGTTTATTATTATTATTATTAGGGGCCGAGCACCTAGTGGTGCGAGGACCCTATTGAAATGCAAGGATTTTTTATCATTATTATTATTATTATTATTCCTCCAAATTAATTGAATTTTTGGGAGGCTTAACATACCCAAAAACTCATGAAACTTTGCACACATCTCAGAACTGGTGAAAAATTTGATATTTTAAGGGTCAATGGCCCCTGAAGCCAGTTTAACCTACGTGTATGAAACTTGGTAGGCTTATGTAATACTCCAGGACCTACAAAAAAGCCTCTTGGAGGCATGCTGTAAACCCAACAGGAAGTCGGCCATTTTGAATTTACTGTGCAATTTTGATGCATTTTTGGCCATTTCCAGGGGTCATAAATGAACGAACTAGTCCTAGAGATTTCATCCGATCGACTTCAAACCTTGGTCTGTCCCACCCCAAGACCTTGAAGATGAAAAGTTATCAAAAGCTTGAGTTTTCGTCAATGCGTGTGACCGTGGGATGGCGTCAAAGTTAGGGGTCTCGCCACTAAACAGGAAGTAGTTTATAACTCCAGCATACATGGTCCAATCTTACCCAAACTTCACAGGATTGATGCCAGTCCCGTCCTGAACACATCTACATGTCAATAATTAGAGATCAATATAGCGCCCCCTACTGGCAACAGGAAAGGTCATGTTTTAGACTTCAATGTACATCTCCTACAGAATTGACCAGATCCATTTCAAACGTGGTGAAAAAAGTCATAAGACGTTGATGACACTTTATTGTGGAAACTGTGAGTTTTCATCGAAGGGCATGGCCATTGTCTGATGTGATTTTTGTGCTTTGATGCATCAAGATGGCTCAACAGCGCCCCCTAGAATATTTCAATTAAGCAGCCCCCAAAGCTGGTTTGACCTGCATGTATGAAACTTGGTAGTCACCTGTAACACTCTATTATGTACAAAAAAGCCTCTTGGAGCCATGCTCCAAACCCAACAGGAAGTCCACCATTTTGAATTTACTTGTGCCACTTTTGTGCAGTTTTGCCCATTTCCAGGGCTTGTGAATTAAAGAACTTGTCGTACAGATTTAATCTGATTGGCTCCAAACTTGGTGTATGTAAGCGTGACTATGTTGTGACCAAAAGTTATCACAGGATTTGCCCAATGTTGAATGGCGCGCCCGCTGCCGAGCGTTGAATCTTGAGGTCTCGCCATGAAAAACGAAATTGCTGTAGCTTTGGCATAAATGGTCCAATCTACACCAAACTTCACATGATTCATATTAGTCCCGCCCTGAACACATTCTCATTACCATATTTCCTGATAATCATAGCGCCACCCAGTGTCGAAAGGAAGTACTTCTTATCAGACAATTATCTTTGGATTAACCTGAAATTTCAATGCTGTGGTCTATATTTGATGTTCACAAACATGACACAGGGTTTAATTTTGATGTCTCGCCATGAAACAGGAAATTGCTATAAATTTGGAGTAAATGGTCCGTTGTCCACCAAACTTGACATGATTGATATTTGTCCCACCCTGAACACATTTATATGACAATTTTCTGTGATAGTCATAGCGCCTCCTAGTGGTGAAAGGAAGTACTTTTTACCAGACGCTTATCTTTGGATTCACCTGAAATTTCAGTGCTGTGGTCTATATTTGATGTACACAAACATGACATATCATTACTGTCTACGCGCGCTGCAGAGGGTTTACTTTTGATGTCTCGCCATGAAACACGAAATTGCTATAAATTTGGAGTAAATGGTCCGTTGTCCACCAAACTTGACATGATTGATATTTGTCCCACCCTGAACACATTTATATGACAATATTCTGTGATAGTCATAGCGCCACCTAAGGGTGAAAGGAAGTACTTCTTACCAGACACTTATCTTTGGATTCACCTGAAATTTCAGTGCTGTGGTGTGTATTTGATGTACACAAACATGACATATCATTAGTGTCTAAACAGGAAATTGCTATAAATTTGGAGTAAATGGTCCGTTGTCCACCAAACTTCACATGATTCATATTAATCCCGCCCTGAACACATTTTCATTACCATATTGCCTGATACTCATAGACCCACCTAGTGGCAACAGGAAGTAGGTCTCATCAAACACATATCTTTCGATTTATCTGAAAGTTAAATGCTGTGGTGTATATTTGATGTACAAAAACTTGATGTATAATTTGTGCTCTCTCCAACTCCCTCAAGTAGAAAGAGGAAGTGACACAAAATGTGAAATATGTCATTCCAGCACTGTATCAAGGATATGCGGAGTCACTCCTGCATGCGATATCTAACTTGGACAGAAATGAACTGACGCGTCAGAAGGCGTCCTGCCAGCTCCCCCGAGTTGCGTGAAGGTGTGAGGGCCCGTTCATCGCTGCTTGCAGCTTTAATTATTATTATTATTATTATTATTATTATTCCGACATTTCGTGTCCCAATTTCGCCCCTTTCCCAAATTTCAAAATGCTTCTAATTTTCCACATTCGTCTGGCCGGATCCGAAATTCGATATTTTTGGGTGGTTGCACATGGTCACCACTAGGTGGTGCTATAATCAAGGAAAGTGCGTTTTGGGTCATAACTCCCATATACTTTGTGGCACATTCAAAAACCTTATATCCACGCGTTCAGTCAATTGTGCTGAATCTTGTGATATAGGCCACTGTTGTTTTTTCGCAAATTCACAAAATGTCGCAAACCTACTTTTTCTAACACCTCCCAGGCAATTTCACCGATTGGCATGAAACTTTGCACACAGCATCTGTGGACCCTCCCGACAAAAAGTTATTAAAAGAATTTTGATATTCCAAAGAATACTGAAGTTATTAAATAACAACTTCCTGCAGATTTTGTTCTAAAGAGGAAGTGCTGCATATCTCCACATTGGTGTATCCGAATGACATGAAACTCACTCATGGTTACCACTTCCCCATGAGACCCTGAGGCTCTGTGCAAAATTTCGGGTGATGACCACAAGGTGGCGCTCTTTAAATTTAAGTATTTTATATCTCAACATCGGTTGGGCAGATTAACACGAAACTTGGTATAATTATTGTCAATGCCCTCCTGAGGATATCTCATGAAGGACTTACCGATCCGCCACTAAGTGGCGCTCTGGTGGCCGTCTAATTTAATATTTGGCACTGTGCCAACACCATAACACTCATGGAAATAAAATTGATAGGGGTGGTATAGACTGGCCCCTGTAACTCACACACCAAAAATGACCAGCAGGTGGCGCTATTTTCAATGCAAAAGCATTTTTGGCTAATAACTCCCACATAATATGTCGCACATTGTTAAACCTTCTATTTACGTGTTCTCTGAATTCAGCTGAATTGTGTGGTGTAAGCCACGCCCACTTTTGCTGTAACTTTCCTTCGCTAAATCGCCACAAATGAAAAACGTACTTTTTCGAACTTCTCCTAGGCGATTTGACTGATTTGCACCAAACTTTGCATGAAGCATCTGTGGACCCTCCTGACAAAAAGTTATCAAAAGAATTTTGATCATCCAAAAAACGCCCAAAATACACTGAACACAAATATAAATGCAACACTTTTGTTTTTGCTCCCATTTTTCATGAGCTGAACTCAAAGATCTAAAACTTTTTCTATACACACAAAAGACCATTTCCCTCAAATCTGTCTAAATCTGTGTTAGTGAGCACTTCTCCTTTGCCGAGATAATCCATCCCGCCTCACAGGTGTGGCATATCAAGATGCTGATTGGACAGCATGATTATTGCACAGGTGTGCCTTAGGCTGGCCACAATAAAAGGCCACTCTGAAATGTTCAGTTTTATCACACAGCACAATGCCACAGATGTCGCAAGTTTTGAGGGAGCGTGCAATTGGCATGCTGACTGCAGGAATGTCCAAAAGAGATGTTGCCTGTGAATTGAATGCTCATTTCTCTACCATAAGCCGTCTCCAAAGGCGTTTCAGACAATTTGGCAGTACATCCAACCGGCCTCACAACCGCAGACCACGTGTAACCACACCAGCCCAGGACCTCCACATCCAGCATGTTCACCTCCAAGATCATCTGAGACCAGCCACCCGGACAGCTGCTGCAACAATCATTTTGCATAACCAAAGAATTTCTGCACAAACTGTCAGAAACCGTCTCAGGGAAGCTCATCTGCATGCTCGTCATCCTCATCGGGGTCTCGACCTGACTGCAGTTCGTCGACTTGAGTGGGCAAATGCTCACATTCGATGTCGTCTGGCACGTTGGAGAGGTGTTCTCTTCACGGATGAATCCCAGTTTTCACTGTTCAGGGCAGATGGCAGACAGCGTGTGTGGCGTCGTGTGGGTGAGCGATTTGCTGATGTCAGCGTTGTGGATCAAGTGGCCCATGGTGGCGGTGGGGTTATGGTATGGGCAGGCATATGTTATGGACAACGAACACAGGTGCATTTTATTGATGGCATTTTGAATGCACAGAGATACCGTGATGAGATCCTGAGGTCCATTGTTGTGCCATTCATCCAAGACCATCACCTCATGTTGCAGCATGATAATGCACGGCCCCATGTTGCAAGGATCTGTACACAATTCCTGGAAGCTGAAAACATCCCAGTTCTTGCATGGCCAGTATACTCACCGCCAGGGTATAAAATTAGATTTTTGACCTGCCATTGGCAGGTAGGGTTTGAAATTTTACCGGCCAAAATGTGTTTTTACCGGCCACTGAGCTGTTCCCAATCACGATCTTAACTATAACAGATTTCCACTGAACAGAATAAAGCATGAAGATAATTGTTAATTGTTAATTGTCCCTGTTTTTTAGTAGGGAACTATATAAATGAAGGTTTCAGATACTGTTAAAAGAATCGCAACTTTAATTTTCAATATTTCATACATAAATCAGCATGTGTAAACAATTTATTTATTTATTTGCACATTTTATATATAAAAACATAAAAAAATACTAACAAGTTAAACATTGTGCAGGAGAGGTTGGAAGCCAAGAGAGGCTTATAAAGATACCTCCCCTATACAAATAACACACGTGCACTTGCCTACCTCAAACCATTGGTGGGTGCACCATTTAAATGTTAACTATATCATAACAATCACCAAACAACACATTTTTTCCTGTCTCTGCCCATGTAGAAGGCACAACCATATGAGACACATTCCCTGATGAGTTAAATGTCTTCATCAGACACAATTTCCATCTCAGGCTGATGACGATCCATGAAATCAGGTCTACATCCTCTGACGCAGTCAGAGTGCCACATTTCAACTGCAGGACCAGGGTCATAATCTGGGATGTTTGGTGATGTCAGTTGTACAAGCAGCAGGTCTGACAGAGTGTCTGCATTCAGCCTGGACCTCCAGTCTGACTTGACTCTTTTCATGACATTGAAGCCCCTCTCGCAATCAGCTGTTGCCACTGGTATCACTTGAATAAGGTCCATCAAGTTCATTATGTCTGGACAGGCGCTTCCATGCACACGACCAACATCTGCCCATGTGAGCCTCTCAAATGACTTGGGCTCCATGAAAATCCTAGCCTTCAACATCATCCACTGATCTCCTATTTTTTCCGGGTTGGAGAGAACTGGGGAAAAGTGCTCCAGAAGTGCATCGATTTCAGCTTCACCAGGAAATAAAAAGTGCATTAAAATATGGAAAATTAATTAATTACTTAATGGAATTAATTAAACAGGCAGAATATTCTGTTTGTCATCCCAAGTTTTTCTTAGTTTGACACCATATTTATTGATGTATGTCCTGTGCAGTGGATGTTTAAACATAAATTAGGCAGCTACATTCTCCTGTAATATGTGTGTTACCTCTTGATCTCAGATTGTGCTACACTGAGCTTGATCTTAATTTGAACTAACCTGTTTGCTCCTCTGCTGACTGTGACCAATGTTTGAAGCAGGCCAACTTTGTAGCCTGCAGTACCCCTGTGCTGATATCCCTGAACCTGCCTCCAATGCTTTCAACAAGCCTGTCAATCAGCCGATCTTTAGATGAGATGACCTGATCTTCCGCTTTCCCAGCAATCAGGGTGACTCCCTTGAACATGTCACCTGTAGCTGCCCTCATCATCAGACTCTCTCTAATTAAATAAATCTTACATCAGTAACCTTAACAATCACTTTTCTGATCTATAAAACATTTAATTGAAATTTCTTTCAGATCAATAATACCTTGTTTTGTATTTCACCATACAGCTTGGGTGGAGCACAGGCAACTGTGTGCCTTGGCAATGGTGATGTTGGATCTCTGGAGTGACTGTGACAGGCTACCCAGATGAGAGACGAGGTTGCATAAGAAGCCACAAAACCGCAGAATCCCAGAGTCTTTTGCGATCTGAGCAAACTTCTTGGCCTTACACTGCTGCACAGACATTGCCCCAGAATCACAGGATCTCAACTAGAATAATACAAGATTGCAATGGCAAATCACAAAACCATTCACACTAAACACAACTTTATATTAATGTTAATATTTGATATTATTATTTAATTCAGGCTAACATGGCATTTTAAATTAAAAAAAAACAATTTTCAATGACAATAGCTATGAGATCAGCTTTAAACACATAAGCTAACAGGTAGCATGAAAATAACATAATTAAGTCTGTGTGATTTTTTTTTTGTGTGTGGTCTAACCTGATCTAGATGTTGAACAATGGCTTTATATCCTCACAGGAAATGATCAACTGCTCTGGAGAGGTGGGCCAGCCATCTGGTGCCTCCAAACCTTGTTGGCATGAGAGGGGTCATTCCTAAATCCTTGTAACTCTTGACCAGGTTAGCACGATTAAGAGGACTCACATGATAGAACGTGTACAGCCCTGACAGCAGTTCCTCAACTTGTTGGAAAAGGCTAATGCTCTTGATCGCATCTTTGAAACTGAGCTCAAGTCTGTGTGCCATACAATGGACTCCAATAATATAGGGTGTCTTTTCCTTGAGGCCTGAGACGACACCACTCCTGGCTCCTACCATCACTGCTGCACCGTCTGTGGAGATGGCAATCACCTTGTCCTCCCAGTCACAGCACACCGACTCCATTATGCCCTTGATTGCAGTGGTGATGTTCTCTGCATCAGCCTTCTCTACTGCGGTTATGCCTACGAACGATGTCTCCACTGTGCCTGCCACACATGTTCTGACATAGACCATCTCCTCCTCTTTAACAGAGCTGTCGGTTGATCCATCCGTCATTATACCAATGTGGCTGGCTGCTTTGAGCCTATCTCGTATCTTCTCTCTTTCCATTTGTGCAATGTAATGAAGAAACACCCTTGCCTCTATAGGATTCCTATATGACCCACCCACTTGAATACCCTTTTGGTCATCCAATCTGAGAAATAAAGATAACAAGGATGATGATCAGTAAGTTGCAATCACATCTACTGAAATTGACAGAAAAAAAAAAACAGAGACTATATCTTGTGCAGATCTACTGCTAAGAGCTTAGCGCTATAGCACATTTTTACAATCAGTTTGTCTCAAATGGCTTTACATGGCATCATAACAACATCCACTGCCAAGTGTGTCAAAGTAGTGTAATTCATCCCACGGGCCTGATTAGACCGTATGGCGGGCCTACGGGCCGTACATTTGACACCCCTATTTTAGACGCTCACATCATGTGAGGAAAAACTCCCAAGAAAAGCCGTAACAAGGAAAAACCCGTTAACACGAATCATCTAAAATAGACATGAGTAAACTTGGGTACTTACTGACACATCCACACGATGTCTGACAGCGGTCTTGATTGTTTAGCCAAGGCATGAACGTTGCGAAAGAGGTTCTTCATCTTCGTGGCGGTGGGGTCAGTCATCACTGTGAGTGCCTGCACCGTTGCTGTAGTCGCGATGGACCCTGCCGCTGCCGTGGAAATCCTTGCTGCATTTATGTGAGCGTTTGATTTCTCGTGGTCTTTCACAGATTCCAGTTTCATTGTGCTCGTTCCGACCACGAATGAGCAGGAACGGTTGGTCGAGTACCGTTGACAGATGTTGCACGTCATTGTTTTCGCACCGCTGTTGTACACTAACCACTCTCTTCTCACCCCCATTTCATTGAACTGCCACTTTTCAATAAATTTTCTTTTAGGTTGTACTTGTATTCCTCCACAGCTCTCCTTCTGCTGTCTCTGTTCGGGTGGTTTCACACCCGCAATGTGTTGCCACATCTTTAATTTCTTCGTTTTTTTTAACTTCTTCTTCTTCGTCATCGTCGTCTTCTTCTTCGGCTCCTTTTTTCTTCTTCTCTTGACTGAGCATAGGTATCCAAGACAACATGATACATTTTTAAATGTTGAATGACGGTGGACAGTGAGGGACAAATTTGAAATTCGAAACACAATCAGTAGATCTGCTGGAGCTGTATTATGTTGAAAGTTATATAGCAAAGTCGGCATATTTCAGCAGCCTGCCAATGGCGTGTGACCTATTTATTTTACTCGCCAAAACATATTTTTACCCGCATTTGGCGAGTGGCGGGTGCCAATTTTAAACCCTGGTCACAGAGAAAGACCTTAGTGACAAGAAGCGACCTAAGGGGTTCTTTGGTGTTCTGCTCGCTGCAGCAGCCGATGTTGGTTCCTTGTTCTCCATCGGCCTCTCAGCCGCCAACTCTGTCAGCAATGGAGCACTTCAAAGGCACATAGCTGAACTCGAAGAGATGCCAGAAATCCAACAGAGACTCCTTTTGCAACAAGGACAATTACAGAACTTGGGTAAAACCCTTCAGGGTACTATAGTTGATGTAAACCTTCATTCGGCTTTGCTCAATAACACAGTACATGCCTTAGAGACATTATCCGATGTTGTCAAGGAGGACATAACTTACGTCCATTTAGTTAGGGATCTCATGCAGGATCTCAACACAGAAATCAGTTCCTCAGTCAACAGCCTTAGTGCTTGTAGGATCCCATCCTACCTGGTATCCTTAGCCCTTGTGGAGCAGACTCTCAAATCTGCTACTACCATGGTAGTGCAGCCCTCACAGGTACATCTGGCTTACAATCTGGGCAGTGCCATTCCGATTTCTGTAAAGCCACAGAATCTAGAGTTAGGATATATCCTTAACCTGCCATTTATTGAGATGCCAAATGTCTACCGCTTGAAGTCAGTGTTGAACGTTGGGTTTTGGAAAGGTAACACACACATGTACCTCAGAACACCACCAACACTTGCCTATCATGATTACAATCCCTCACTCTACCTCATACCCAATCTTAGCATGTGCACTAAGACAAAGGACATCCACTGGGTTTGTCTAAGTAACCCTTTCATCTGCGAGGTGACTGACTATCTTTGTGGCTTGAGAGTAGAAGTATCAAGGTAGTTTGTCCATCAAGGATGAAGGTGCAGAGACAAGGGTAGAGTGAGCTGGTAGCCAATGGCTCATTAGCACACCTGCTAATGAAGTCCTTATATCATATGACCGCCATGATACAGCCACAAAGCTGACCCTACCAAACCAGACAATGTTCTCAACAGTTCCTAAAGGCGCCACGGTGCATATTGATGAAGTTGTCCTCCATTATCTCAGTCCAGATAGGCATGACATGGAGGTCACATTTTCACAATTGATGACACCATTCAAAACCAACTCCTAGCGAAAGAGACTAAATTGGTTAAGTTCAGTCTAAAACCAACTGGGCTTACCGCCACATTTTCTGGTCGTGTAGCTAAGTCAGCTTACGTAAACCACCCAGTTAGCATTGCTGCCCTTGGGCTCCTGCTTAGTGGTTGGATCATCACGGCAATAATTGCACACGCCATGTACATGTACAACCAGAAACTGCAAGCCAGACTGGATTCCCTCCTCCTGGGCTCACCACGATTCTCACACCAGTCTGCAGCCGTACAAATGGTTAACCCCAGGAGGAGAAGGGAGAGCCTACTAACCTTGTTCTAACCATTATTTCTTCCTCCTCCCTCTTCCTTCTTCCTGTTTCTTGTGTACTTCCTATGATGATTTGGAAGTATTGGTGGTTGTAATAACAACAATGTACCCTTTCTGTTGTTCATCTGTGATGTAAACATGACTCAGGAATTACAGCTAGAAACAGATGAGCCTCTATGTCCTGCCCAGAATAGCCTCTATGTCCTGCCCAGACAAGCCTCTGAACATGAACTGTGATGAATTATTTGGACTATTATGGACATTTCTATGCCAGAGACAGGTGGATGACTCAACCTGTGTTCTCGAAAAAGAACACTTACACTGTTTGACCACCTCTCCTGCATTAATGGACACATGGACTGTTTGCCCCTTAGGTTGCTCCAAAGGTTGTACTCAGCACCCCACCCTTTGGACCAACGGGGGGATGTTGGGACCTCAGCCACGTGTTACAAACAATAGAAAGGCCCTCACAAAATCAGTCTGAGATCAAAGCAAATGGCCAGGCCTCAGTCGGTCCAGTAAAAGGTGTCAAAGGTGTTACTCACTTCAAAAATTAAAACTCTTGCTACCTATTAGGCGACAGCGGCCAGATCCAGATGGAGTCAGGCTGAATTCCCTGTGATGTCACCGAGACTTGAATTGCTGCCTTGTGCTGATGCCCTTTTTCTTGACTCGCTGGACGAGGAAAGATACCTTTTTCTTCTGTTTTAACACTCCATGGAGAACCAGAGGAACACTGTGCAACTCAGCCGTTCCTCAGCATCTGGAGAGTTTGGAGAAAACCCTTCCTCCAGAAGAAGATGGAACCACCAAGACCCTGCTTCTTCAAATGAGCCGATTCCGTTGATCCCTCTTCTGCTATGCCGAGGACAGCCCCCTTTCCCCCCTGTGTAGAACGCTACAGCAACCCTGCACACTAATGCCAGAGCAATGACAGTTACCTCGGTAGAAACCTCAGAAAGAGCAACTGAGGAGGGATCCCTCTTCCAGGACGGACAGACGTGCAATAGATGTCGTACAGAACAGATCAACATGATAAATTAACAGTAATCCGTATGACACAATAAGACAGAAAGAGAGACAGAGAGAAATGCAGGACAGACGGTAATGTAATAGCTTACAACAACATAGAAGTATGTATATATATATTATATTATATATTTTATAAATTCAAAAGCTTGATTATTTAATTGTTTATTGTTAAATAAACATTTGTGACTTTACTAGAGCAGTCCTCTGTGGTTATTTGTGCATTGTTTATTGAATCAACAACTGGTTTTGATGGTCAGTGCTCGGGTACACGCCTTCTTTGATTATTTGATTGTTAATATTCACATACATTAGCAGAGAGGAAGATTTTCCCTTTTTGACTAAATACTGGTTGGTTGATCCCCAAATTCAGGGTGGTGCCCTGGAATTATTAATTCACATTAATAATTGAATTTCTTAATGAATTACAATTAGCCTAGTAATTAATGATCACTAACCAACCTGCCTTTAGCAAATCCCAACAAAAGACTATGGACAATGGTGACGGTTGCAAAATTAAGCTAAACAACTCAAATAACCTTACATTTCTTACAGAACCAACGGCAGAATCAAATCACCACCAAGGCAGATATCATGGAGCTGTCTAACAATATAAACTGTACAGCTAGCACAAACACATATTACAGCCAAGGAGAGACTAAACAAGGACTGTACACCAAGTTGTGCACAATGCCTGGCACCGCAGTGGTTGTTGACGTCCTCATTTGGAGAGTCAGTTGTGTTCCAGTCCAAGTGTGAGGTCGTAATATCCCAGTTGAAATTTCCAACTTTGGACCTCCTTGTGTTCCTGGTGCACACCACCAAATGGGAACACAAAACATGGCTGACTGTGACAAAAAGAATGCCCCTTGACATACTGAAAAGCTTATAATAACTTTTGATCAGCATGGTCTCAGGATGTTCTGTACCAAATCTGAAGTTGATTCGACAAAATCTGTAGGAGGAGTTTGTTAAAATGCAAGTTGTGAAAATCACAAAATTGCCACCAAAATGAAAAGTTTAAATCAAAATGGGTGACTTCCTGTTTGCAGTAGACCATTGGTGGCAGCGACTTTTTTGTGCATCTGGGCAACTTACACATATCTACAAATTTTCATCTTCCTACTCCAAAAACACCCCTATGGGTTTTTTTTTTTTTTTAAAATTTCAAGGGGGTGCTATAGAGGCATTTTGTCCCTCCCATGGGCGACGCCCCTATCAGATGTAAGAGCTCGCCATTCTTGACCTGTGTATCAATTTTCATGAGGATATGAGGTCTCTGAAGCCATCAAAAAGCCAAACGTATTTGGTGGCGAGGGAGGCGCTATAGTGGCCATGCCCCTTGACATAGAGAAAAGCTTTTAATCTGGTCTGGTCTGGCAGGAGCGAAAAAAAAGCAATGTTTTGTTCATCCACCAGGTGGCGCTATGAGCGTAACCAGATGTGGCCAGGTGCGTTCAGGGGTGGACCCTCATCACACATGTGAAATTTCGAGCAAATCGGACAATGCATGAAGGATTTATACCAAGTTGATGTTCCGTGGCGAAGGATGAAAAGTCGCCACCTCCACCGTGGGAGCCTGCAACATGACAGGACACGTGTGTCACTGTGGAGATTCATCAACTTGATCGTGATGTGGCCACAAAATGTAGCTGATCAGGTCAGGAGCTTGAGGTTGGTGTTTGTCAGTGTAAAAGGCATTTCCTATTGTCACAAGGGGGCAGCATGAGCAATATTGCCTTCGAGCATATGGAGGCGTTGAGGGCGGGGCTCTTATCATGTACAGAAATTTTGAAGCAGTTTGGATGAATTATGTGGGAGAGAGAGCTGCTTGATTATGCATGGCGATGGATCAAAAATGGCAGCCCCATAGCAGCCACGCCCCTTGACCTACAGACATGCAGAGCACATCTTTTGATCAGCATGGTCTCTGGATGATCTGTAAAAAATCTGAAGTCGATTGGATGAAATCCCTAGGACTAGTTCGTTAAAATACAACATGTGGACATCACGCCAAAATGACAAGTCAAAATCAAAATGGCCAACTTCCTGCCAACAATTGCTGCCAGAGACTTTTATGTGCGTCTGGACAACATACACATGTGTACCAATTTTCATGTTCCAATTTCAAGGGGGTGCTATCGAGGCATTTTGTCCCCCCCGTGGGCGACGCCAGTATCAGATGTAAGAGCTTGCCATTCTTGACCTGTGTATCAATTTTCATGAGGAGATGAGATCGTTGAAGCCATCAAAAAGTCAAACGTATTTGCTGGCGAGGGATCGATAGTCGCCACGCCGCCACATGGACACCATTAGACGTAGCTTCACAACATTCATAAGGTAGCTACACCAACTTGTTCTGCATGCATTAGAAGTCGAATGAAGTTGATGCAGTCAAGTTTGTGGCATTGGTACATGTTAAAGTAAAAACTGGTCACTTCCTGTTACCACCAGGGCCGCTATGAGTAGGGTGGGATATTAACACATCGGGGCGTTTGGGGCGGAGCCATCATCATGTCCAGCAAGTTTGAAGCTGCTGAGATCAAGTATGTGGGCAGGAGAGTCGTTCGAAATTCGATGGCAAGAAAAAGAAAAGTCGCCAAAATTTGTCACGCCCTAGCGGCCACGCCCCTTCACATAGAGAAAAGCTTTTAATAACTTTTGATCAGCATGTTCTCAGGATGATCTGTAGCCAATTTGAAGTCGATTAGACAAAATCCCTAGGAGGAGTTCATTCAAATTTAAGTTGTGGAAATCGCCTTAACGAAAAAATTCAAAACAAAATTGCTGACTTCCTGTTGGGATTTTACCATGATGTCAAGAGACTTTTTTGTGCGTCTGGGTATGACACATGTGTGTACCAAATTTCGTTTGCCTTCGACAAACTAACCCCAAAGGGGAGGGGTTTTTGAAAATTTGTAGGGGGCGCTATTTCGGCATTTCGCGTCGACCATGTGCAACTGCCCAAAAATATCGAATTTCGGATGCGGCCAGACAAATGTGGAAAGTTAGAAGCATTTTGAAATTTGGGAAAGGGGCGAAATTGGGGCACGAAATGTCGCAAGAATAATAATAATAATAATTAAAGCTGCAAGCAGCGATGAACGGGCCCTCGCACCTTCACGCAACTCGTGGGGGGCTGGCAGGACGTCTTCTGACGTGTCAATTCATTTTTGTCAAAGTTAGACATCGCATGCAGGAGTGACTTGGCATATCCCTGATACAGTGCTGGAATGACATATTTCACATTTTGTATCACTTCCTCAACATCATGTTTTTGTACATCAAATATACACCACAGCATTTAACTTTCAGATAAATCAAAAGATAAGTGTTTGAGACCTACTTCCTGTCACCACTAGGTAGCACTATGAGTATCAGGAAATATGGCCATATAAATGTTTTCAGGGCAGAACTAATATGAATCATCTGAAGTTTGATGGAGATCAGAACATTTATGGCAACAATATAGCAATTTCCTGTTTCATGGCAAGACCTCAAAATTAAACCCTCTGCAGCACGTATAGACACTAATGATATGTCATGTTTGTGTACATCAAATACACACCACAGCACTGAAATTTCAGGTAAATCCAAAGATAAGTGTCTGGTAAGAAGTACTTCCTTTCACCACTAGGTGGTACTATGACTATCACGGAATACTGTCATATAAATGTGTTCAGGGTGGGACAAATATCAATCATGTCAAGTTTGGTGGACAACGGACCATTTACTCCAAATTTATAGCAATTTCCTGTTTCATGGCGAGACATCAAAATTAAACCCTCTGCAGCACACGTAGACACTAATGATATGTCAGGTTTGTGAACATCAAATATACACCACAGCATTGAAATTTCAGGTTAATCCAAAGATAAGTGTCTGATAAGAAGTACTTCCTTTCGACACTAGGTGGCGCTATGATTATCAGGAAATATGGTAATGAGAATGTGTTCAGGGCGGGACTAATATGAATCATGTGAAGTTTGGTGTAGATTGGACCATTTATGCCAGAGCTACAGCAATTTCGTTTTTCATGGCAAGACCTCAAGATTCAACGCTCGGCAGCAGGCGTGCCATTCAACATTGGGCAAATCCTGTGATAACTTTTGGTCACAACATAATCACGCTTACATACACCAAGTTTGGAGCCAATCTGATTAAATCTGTAGGACAAGTTCGTTAATTTACAAGCCCTGGAAATGGGCAAAACTGCACAAAAGTGGCACAAGTAAATTCAAAATGGCGAACTTCCTGTTGGGTTTGGAGCATGGCTCCAAGAGGCTTTTTTTGTACGTGATAGAGTGTTACAGGTGCCCACCAAGTTTCATACATGCAGGTCAAACCAGCTTTGGGGGCTGCTTAATTGAAATATTCTAGGGGGCGCTGTTGAGCCATCTTGGTGCATCAAAGCACAAAAATCACATCAGACAACAGGACTTGCGACCTGTGATGTGTATGCTACATTTGGTGAGTTTTCAAGCATCCCTTGTCCCTTCAAAACAACATCGTGTTTGATGGCGAACAAGGTGGCGCCACGGTGATAGCGTTTGATGAAAACTCAAAAGCTTCATTTTTAAGCATCATCAAGGTCTAAGAACTTAGACCAGCAAGTTTGAGGTGGGTCTGATTAACCTGCTAGAAGGGGGACATCAAAGAATGTATAAAGTAGCTTTCTGTTGCCAGAAGGTGGCGCTATGGCGGTGATTCAAAATTCCTCTGTAGATGTGTTTTGGGCTGGACCGTCATCATATGTGTGAAGTTTTGGAAAGATATTCCCACGTGGAGTCAAGTTACAGCAACGTTTATCATCACGGCGAAACATCAAAGTTCGCTGCCACGCCCTTCGATGAAAACTCACAGTTTCCACAATAAAGCGTCATCAACGTCTTATGACGTTTTTCACCAAGTTTGAGATGGATCTGGTCAATTTTGTAGGAGATGTACATTAAAGTCTAAAACATGACATTTCCTGTTGCCAGTAGGGGGTGCTATGTTTATCTCTAATTATTGAGATGTAGATGTGTTCAGGACAGGACTGTCATCAATCCTGTGAAGTTTGGGCAAGATTGGACCATGTATGCTGGAGTTATAAACTGTTTAGTCCTGTTTAGTGGCGAGACCCTTAACTTTGACGCCATCCCACGGTCACACGCATTGACGAAAACTCAAGCTTTTGATTACTTTTCATCTTCAAGGTCTTGGGGTGAGACAGACCAAGGTTTGAAGTCGATGGGATGAAATCTCTAGGACTAGTTCGTTCATTTATGACCCCTGGAAATGGCCAAAAATGCATCAAAATTGCACAGTAAATTCAAAATGGCCGACTTCCTGTTGGGTTTACAGCATGCCTCCAAGAGGCTTTTTTGTAGGTCCTGGAGTGTTACATAAGCCTACCAAGTTTCATACACGTAGGTTAAACTGGCTTCAGGGGCTGTTTCCTCAAATTTTTGTAGGGGGCGCTACTGAGCCATTTTTTGGAACCCATGCACGAGACCCTTAAAATATCAAATTTTTCACCAGTTCTGAGATGTGTGCAAAGTTTCATGAGTTTTCAGGTATGTTAAGCCTCCCAAAAAGGCAATTCATTTGGAGGAATAATAATAATAATAATAATAATAATAATAATAATAATAAAAAAATCCTTGCATTTCAATAGGGTCCTTGCACCGCTAGGTGCTCGGGCCCTAATTAAAGCTGCAAACAGCTGTGACCGGGCCTTTGCTCTCCCGCGCTACCGCGGGGGCCAGCAGCACGCATCACTGAAGCAGTTATGTGAAAACTCAGAGTAACTTAACCCTGACGTGGTGTGATGTTTCATCTTCGCACTCCAAGAAAATCCCTATGGTGTAAATGTGGGGCTTACTGGCCACTTTATTAGGTACACCTGTGCAATGTAATACAATCCAATACAACAGCTCTGCCACACATTGTGCGTTTACAAAGCTTTTACTTTTTAAGCTTTTGTCAGAAAGCTGATTCTACTTTATTATCGAGGTCATAGTGGGTGGTGTTGGTGTACTGGAGTGCAATATATTTAAAAGTGTTCCTAATATTTGTCCCCCTCAATTAGGAGGCCACCCCAGTACACCACCACCATTCACTATGACCTCAGTGATAAACAAAGTAGAATCACCACTTCCTAGACGATGTCAACAATAACCGAAAATGTATAAGCTTCGGGGAAAAAAATCATGGTATAGTCGTTCTACTGGATTGCATTAGATTAGACAGGTGTACATAAAGTGGCCAGTGACTGTATGTTACATACATACTGTATTTCCTCAAATAGTAGCCGGGGCCACTATTAACAAAAAAATAATTTGGGACCAGGCTACAAATAGGGGTAGGCTACTGTTTGAAGGAGGCTTTTAATAAAAGAAAAAAAAATCACAGCCAAATTTGAAAATACAAATACTGTATTTTTAAAAAAAAATTGAAACAGCAGAAATATTTATGTAAACTTGTCTTTACAGTAAAAAAAAAAAATTCTACTATTACAAATAAAGTACTGTATTATTTACAGTAACAAACTTACTTTAACAGTAAAAATAGTTTTTGGTGTTTTTGTAAATCACCACTATTTACTATTTACTACAACATATTGTACTAGTTGTCCTGCCTTGAAACAGTGAATCATCTCATCCTCTGTCCCATCTGCAGCCACCGTGATGCCACACACCTTACAAGACAACATGCCACAAATTAATTTGAAAACTAGGCTACATTCATAATTATGACTTTTTATCTCACATTTTTGATCAGGAATGGCGATTTTTTTCCATTACTGGCGAAAATTGGCTTCCATAGATAAAAAGATGGTTACGGTAAAAATATCAGTGCCAGAGGCGGTCCTGGCTAGTTTTACGCCCTGGGCGAACCATCCCTCAGCACCCCCCCCAACTCCCCAACGCCCCACCTCTCCCTACCCCCCACGGTACGATACCAATGAAAGTATCACGGTTCTGAGTAGTATCACAAAACCACGGTAAGAATGAGCCAGATGTGCCTTTTGTCATTTATAAAAAGATAAATCACTTTTCTATAATACATCACTGATATTTCAGTGGAATAAATTACTTATTGATTAATTCATACTTCAAAAACAGTATCAATAAGTGATTAACCCTATGGGCCCTAGGAGTTTCTGGGGTATTTTTACTGCCTTTACTTTTAAGCTCATATCACAGTCATTATGAAGGCTACATACACATGCTAGATCTTGTTTTTTTTCAGGACAATGTAGGCTATCCAGATTTGCCATCATTTCATGTCCTTCTATGTGCCTGTATTTTATATAAATTTTTATATCAATGAAAAAAACAAATCCGTGTTACTAAACTCAGCATAGCAAGTTGGAAAAATAAAATTTTTCGCCAGACCTAATGCGTGTGCCATATTTGGTGAGTTTTTGAATTTGGGAAAGGGGCCAAATTGGGGATTATATGCGCATAATGATAATAATAATAATAATAATAATAATAATAATAATAATAATAATAATAATATTAATAATAATAATAATAAACAGCACGATTACAATAGGGTCCTCACGGATGACTTCGTCGTCGCTCGGGCCCTAATTAAAGCTGCAAGCAGCGATGAACGGACCCTCGCAGTCCACACGCGTCGGGGCATGCTGCCATCGGGGGGCGTGCACCTAGATGTCTTGTCAACTGTAATAAATGAAAAAATAAACATTATCTCTTACTTACATTTCCAGCATACAGGTAGGCACCCAACCCACGTATGTATTTTTCCAAAAAGTAGAAGCTGAATACATGCCCAATAGTTCAAGGTCTTCTGACTCTTTAAAAGTTGACATGGTGTCTCTAGCTCAAAGTATGAGGGACAAGAAGAGGTTGAAAGTCGATGAGTTTTGAAGAGGATTTGAAGATTTTCCAATTTACTTCCATTCACACTAATTAGACTGCCACCAGAGCGCCACCTATTGGCCGATTTGCACCGAATTTTGCACAATCCCTCATCGGGCCATGCAACACAATTAGCAAAACTATTGTGGTAATCGGACTGTATTTGGTCAAGATATAAAGATTGTCTGTTTTGAAAACAATGTGCAGGAATTTGTTGTTTCATATTTTGGGCGTTTTTTGGACAATCAAAATTCTTTTAATAACTTTTTGTCAGGAGGGTCCACAGATGCAACATGCAAAGTTTGGTGCAACTCAGTGAAATTGCCTAGGAGGAGTTCGAAAAAGTATGTTTTTCATTTGTCGCGATTTAGCGAATGGAAAGTTACCGCGAAAGTGGGCGTGGCTTACACCACACAATTCAGCGGAATTCAGAGAATACGTAAATAGAAGGTTAAACAATGTGCGACATATTATGTGGGAGTTCTTAGCCAAAAACGCTTTTGCATTGAAATTAGCGCCACCTGCTGGTCATTTTTGGTGTGTGAGTTACAGGGGCCAGTCAGATTTAGCGAATGGAACGTTACCATGAAAGTGGGCATGGCTTACACCACACAATTCAGCTGAATTCAGAGAACACGTAAATAGAAGGTTTAACAATGTGCGACATATTATGTGGGAGTTATTAGCCAAAAATGCTTTTACATTGACAATAGCACCACCTGCTGGTCATTTTTGGTGTGTGAGTTACAGGGGCCAGTCTATACCACCCCTATCTTCACAGATGCTTCACAGATGCTGTGTGCAAAGTTTCGTGCAAATTGGTGAAATTGCCTAGGAGGAGTTCGAAAAAGTACATTTTTCATTTGTGGTGATTTAGTGAATGGAAAGTTACTACGAAAGTGGGCGTGGCTTACACCACACAATTCAGCTGAATTCAGAGAACATGTAAATAGAAGGTTTAACAATGTGCGACATATTATGTGGGAGTTATTGGCCAAAAATGCTTTTACATTGACAATAGCGCCACCTGCTGATCATTTGTGGTGTGTGAGTTACAGGGGCCAATCTACCCCTATCAATTTTATTTCCATGAGTGTTATGAGCGACAATAGATTATAAAAAATTTTGCCAGGTGTGACTTATATTCCAAGTTTGGTGAGTTTTGGGGTTCTGTTCAGGCAGTGAAAAATGCAATCATATGGGCGGAAGAAAAAAAAAATAAAAATGAATAAATAAATGATCGGGAGAAAAACAATAGGGACCTCGCAGGTCTCCTGCTCGGGCCCTAATAATAATAAACAGCGCGTTTACAATAGGATCCTCACGGATGACTTCTATGATCGGGTATGATTGGGCCCTCGCTCCTCCATGCAACCGCGGGGGCCTGAGGCACATGGGGGCTGTGGCGCAAAATGAGAAGGGAGAAAAAACCTGGCAGGAGGGAAAAAACGTAATGTTTTGTTCATACATCAGGGGCACTGGGAGTGTAACTAAATGTGTGCAGGTGTGTCCAGGGGCAGACCCTCATCACACATGTGAACTTTCGAGCAAATCGGACATTGTCAATGTATAATAGGGCATTTCCTGTTTCCACAAGGGGGCAGCATGAGCAAAATTGTCTAGGAGCATATGGAGGCATTGAGGGCGGTGCTCTTATCATGTACAGAAATTTTGAAGGAGTTTGGATGAATTATGTGGGAGAGAGAGCTGCTTGAATATGCATGGTGATGCATCAAAAATGGCAGTGCCATAGCAGCCACGCCCTTTGACCTACAGACATGCAGAGCACAACTTTCGAAATCGATTGGATGAAATCCCTAGGACTAGTTCGTGAAAATACAACATGTGAAAATCATGCCAAAATGACAAGTCAAAATCAAAACGGCCGACTTTCTGTTTGGGCTAGACCATTGGTGCCAGAGACTTTTATGAGACTTTTTCATGTTCCAACTCCAAAAAAATCCCCTATGGGGAGGGGTTTTTGAAAATTTCAAGACAGCGCTAGAGAGGCATTTTGTCCCCCCCCCCCCCCCATGGACGACGCCCCTATCAGATGCAAGAGCTCATCATTCTTGACCTGTGTGTCAATTTTCATGAGCATATGAGGTCGCTGAAGCCATCAAAAAGCCAAACGTATTTGGTGGCGAGGGAGGCACCATAGCGGCCACGCCCCTTGACATAGAGAAAAGCTTTTAATAACTTTTAATCAGCATGGTATCTGGATGATCTGTAAAAAATTTGAAGTCGATTGGATGAAATCCCTAGGACTAGTTCATTAAAATACAACATGTGGAAATCACACCAAAATGACAAGTCAAAATCAAAATGGCCGACTTCCTGTTTAGAGTAGACCATTGGTGCCGGAGACTTTTATGTGCGTGTGTACAACATACACATGTGTACCAATTTTCATCTTCCTACTCCAAAAAAAACCCTAAGGGGAGGGGTTTTTGAAAATTTCAAGGGGGCGCTATAGAGGCATTTTGTCCCCCCCATGGGTGATGCCCCTATCAGATGTAAGAGCTCGCCACTCTTGACCTATGTATCAATTTTCATGAGGAGATGAGGTCGTTGAAGCCATGGCGGCCACGCCCCTTGACATAGAGAAAAGCTTTTAATAACTTTTGATTAGCATGTTGTCAGGATGATCTAAACCAAATCTGAAGTTAATTGGACAAAATCTGAACGAGGAGTTCGTTAAAATACATAGTTGTGGAAATCACAAAATCGCCACCAAAATGACAAATCAAAATCAAAATGCCCGACTTCAGATCAGATCTTATCAGATGTAAGAGCTTGCCATTCTTGACCTGTGAATCAATTTTCATGAGGAGATTAGGTGGTTGATGCCATCAAAATGCCAAACGGGAGTTTAACTAAATGTGTGCAGGTGTGTCCAGGGATGGACCCTCATCACACATGTGAACTTTCGAGCAAATCGGACATTGTCAATGTATAATAGGGCATTTCCCGTTTCCACAAGGGGGCGGCATGAGCAAGATTGCCTACAAGCATATGGAGGCGTTGAGGGCGGGGCTCTTATCATGTACAGAAATTTTGAAGCAATTATGTGGGAGAGAGAGCTGCTTGAATATGCATGGCAATGCATCAAAAATGGCAGCGCCATAGCAGCCACGCCTGTTGACCTACAGACATGCAGAGCATAACTTTTCCTGTTTTGGAAAGAAAAAAACACTTCCTGTTTTGTACTAAATGTGCAGGAAGTTGCTATTTAATAACTTTAGAATTCTTTGGAATATCGAAATTCTTTTAATAACTTTTTGTCAGGAGACTTCACAGATGCTGTGTGCAAAGTTTCGTGCAAATCGGTGAAATTGCCTAGGAGGAGTTCGAAAAAGTACGTTTTTCATTTGTGGCGATTTAGCGAATGGAAAGTTACCACGAAAGTGGGCGTGGCTTACACCACACAATTCAGCTGAATTCAGAGAACACGTAAATAGAAGGTTTAACAATGTGCGACATATTATGTGGGAGTTATTAGCCAAAAACGCTTTAACATTGACAATAGCACCACCTGCTGGTCATTTTTGGTGTGTGAGTTACAGGTGCCAGTCTATACCACCCCTATCAATTTTATTTCCATGAGTGTTATGGTGTTGGCACAGTGCCAAATATTAAATTAGACAGCCACCAGAGCGCCACCTAGTGGCGGATCAGTAAGTTCTTCGTCAGATATCCTCAGGAGGGTATTGACAATAATTATACGTTCTTTTAATAACTTTTTCTCAGGAGGGTCCACAGATGCTGTGTGCGAAGTTTCATGCCAATCGGTGAAATTGCCTGGGAGGAGTTTGAAAAAGTAGGTTTGCGACATTTTGCAAATTTGCGGGAAAAAAAAAACGTAGGCGTAAATGGGCGTGGCCTATATCACAAGATTCAGCACAATTCACTGAACGTGTGGATATAAGGTTTTTGAATGTGCCACAAAGTATATGGGAGTTATGAGCCAAAACGCACTTTCCTTAATAATAGCGCCACCTAGTTGTGGAAATTCAGGACGACAATAGATTATAAAAATTTTTGCCAGGTGTGACTTATATTCCAAGTTTGGTGAGTTTTGGGGTATGTTCAGGCAATGAAAAATGCAATCATTTTGGCGGAAGAAAAAAAAAATTAAAGCTGCAAGCAGCGTTGGGCGGGACCTCGCACTCGCGCCCATTTCGGCCCCCAGCTTATGTCGTCATTGTGAATTATTTAGAAATATCAAACATATTGCCACAAACATCAGAAAATCCTTACAGAGCTGAACGTTTTGATGTTTGAATGCTTTCTGTAGCTGTCGGTATGTAGAAGTGATGTCACAATATGCAAATTAGATGAGTTAATTTATTCCCATCAGATTCCTCTTCCTTTATTTTGAGGAAGAGATGACAAAAACAACACAAAACAAAATAAATCTACTGTGTAAATATGTTCAAAATGTTGTTTTACTGAGATTTATGAAATCCAATATGGCCGCCGCCAAATGACGCCACAATATACAAATTAGATGACTTAATTTACTCCCATGACAAACTTTGGGTCATGATGAATATTTTTCTCATTTATAGTATGCTTTTATCTCTCACCACTTTCAAGCCATAGTCTTTTGAAATGTTGAAATGAAAATGGAATATTTTCCTAAATAAACTCTGGCACCAAAAGGGTTAAAATGGAGAATGTGCCCCTGTCATGTCTGCATGTAAGATGTAGACATGCACACACATGTTTCTGTGAGTTTGTGTGTGACAGCGGTTGCCATGTGCACACCTGGCAGAAGAGCAGAGACAGACAGAGACAGAACACAGAGAAGAGACCTGTTTTAGTGGAGATTTAACTCCTCGAACAAGTTCTTCCCATTCCCAAACCGCTGATAAAGTTATACAGAAGATCTGTTTAGCAGCAGTTGAGGTGGCATGTGTGCGTCTTTAAAGCCGATACAATAGCCTAAACGGTGTAGGAGATGGTTTTTTTAAGAGCATGTTTGAGGCGAAATCTTACTTTGAAAGGGCAAATAGCTCACTTCCTGTTGGATTTAGGTCATGGGTGTCAGCGCGTGGTTTGTATGTAGAACACGCCAGTTTTGGTTTGATATTTCTACGACATTCCTACGGGCCACAGTGGCCATTTTAGTGCGCCTAGGTGGCGCTAGAGAGCCCATTTTGGCACTTTAGAGGTTAATAATGTGTATTTGCTGTTTCAAATGAAGATTCTGCTGCTGTAATCTGTCCTTTAAAGATTGTGAGACACATAGACAGAGAGAGCTGTGTGGCCGTGTCTGTGTGTGCAGCCGTTGTCATGGCAATTAATGACTTCCCTGCACCTGAGGTGCACACAGAGAGCTCATGAGAGAGCAGATCAGCAAAGGCTGTTTAATATGGGTTTTAACTCCTCGAACAAGTTCTTCCCATACCCAAACCGTTGGTCCAATCAAGAAAATAAAGTGATGGTGAGAGACAGCCACTTCTCGTGAACGCACGTGTCGTGTTTTATATTTCTAGAGTCAAAAATGGGGTCAGAGGAGCGAGTTTAAAATGTGTTGCACCTCAGCTGTTTCCAGAAATTGGAGTTGGAATGGAGTCTGTAGCTCAAATTATGGAGACGCTGTAAAGGCTAGAAAAAGCCCAAAGATTGGTCTCTTTCTCCCCCCTGCTGCCATTCATTTCCTATGGGACAGCTTTCGAAGATCGTCAGGACGTTTTTCTGACATCTCACCTTTAGGAGCCCATAAAATCCAATCTAATTGAGTAATGAAAAAGTTATAAATAAGATCTGATTAGAAGGAGTTCGGCGAGGACTCCTCTGTGAGGAGTCCTCTGCCTCTAGGCTCGATCCTTAATTAAAGGGAGAAAAACAATAGGGACCTCGCAGGTCTCCTGCTCGGGCCCTAATAATCATTCGAAAAACAATAGGGACCTCGGACGACTTCGTCGTCGCTCGGGCCCTAATAATAAAAAATCCTTGCATTTCAATAGGGTCCTCGCACCGCTAGGTGCTCGGGCCCTAATAATAAACAGTGCGATTACAATAGGTCCTCACAGACGACTTCGTCGTCGCTTGGGCCCTAATTATAGCTGCAAGCAGCGATGAACGGGCCCTCGCAGTCCACACGCGTCGTGGCATGCTGCCGTCGGGGAGCGTGCACCTAGGTGTCTTGTCAGCTGTAATAAATAAACGTTATCTCTTACTTACATTTCCAGTATACAGGTAGGCACCCAATCCACGTATGTATTTTTCCAAAAAGTAGAAGCTGAATACATGCCCAATAGTTCAAGACCCTCTGACTCTTTAAAAGTTGACATGGTGTCTCTAGCTCAAAATATGAGGGACAAGAAGAGGTTGAAAGTCGATGAGTTTTGAAGAGGATTTGAAGATTTTCCAATTTACTTCCATTCACACTAATTAGACTGCCACAAGAGCGCCACCTATTGCACCAAATTTTGCACAAACCCTCATTTGTTCCAACTCCAAAAAAAAACCCTATGGGGAGGGGTTTTTGAAAATTTCAAGGGGGCGCTATAGAGGCAATTTGTCCCCCCCTGGTCTGGCAGGAGCGAAAAAAAAGCAATGTTTCGTTCATCCACCAGGTGGCGCTACGAGCGTAACCAGATGTGGCCAGGTGCATTCAGGGGTGGACCCTCATCACACGTGAAATTTCGAGCAAATCGGACAATGCATGAAGGATTTATACCAAGTTGATGTTCCGTGGCGAAGGATGAAAAGTTGCCACCTCCGCAGCGGGAGCCTGCAACATGACAGGACACGTGTGTCACTGTGGAGATTCATCAACTTGATCGTGATGTGGCCACAAAATGTAGCTGATCAGGTCAGGAGCTTGAGGTTGGTGTTTGTCAGTGTAAAAGGCATTTCCTATTGTCACAAGGGGGCAGCATGAGCAATATTGCCTTCAAGCATATGGAGGCGTTGAGGGCGGGGCTCTTATCATGTACAGAAATTTTGAAGAAGTTTGCTTGAGTTTTGCTGCTTGATTATGCATGGCGATGGATCAAAAATGGCAGTCCCATAGCAGCCACGCCCCTTGACCTACAGACATGCAGAGCACAACTTTTGATCAGCATGGTCTCTGGATGATCTGTAAAAAATTTGAAGTCGATTGGATGAAATCCCTAGGACTAGTTCGTTAAAATACAACATGTGGAAATCACGCCAAAATGACAAGTCAAAATCAAAATGGCCGACTTCCTGCCAACAATTGCTGCCAGAGACTTTTATGTGCGTCTGGACAATATACACGTGTACCAATTTTCATGTTCCAACTCCAAAAAAACCCCTATGGGGAGGGGTTTTTGAAAAATTCAAGGGGGCGCTATCGAGGCATTTTGTCCCCCCCATGGGCAACACCCCTATCAGATGTAAGAGCTTACCATTCTTGAACGGTGTATCAATTTTCATGAGGAGATGAGGTCGTTGAAGCCATCAAAAAGCCAAACGTATTTAGTGGCGAGGGATCGATAGTCACCACGCCGCCACAGGGACACCATTAGATGTAGCTTCACAGCATTCATAAGGTAGCTTCACCAACTTGTTCTGCATGCATTAGAAGTGGAATGAAGTTGATGCAGTCAAGTTTGTGGCATTAGTACATGTTAAAGTAAAAACTGGTCACTTCCTGTTACCACCGGGGGGCGCTATGAGTAAGGTGGGATATTAACATATCGGGGCATTCGGGACAGAGTCATCATCATGTCCAGCAAGTTTGAAGCTGCTGAGATCAAGTATGTGGGCGGGAAAGTCGAAATTCGATGGCGAGAAAACGGAAAATCGCCAAAATTTGTCATGCCCTAGCGGCCACGCCCCTTGACATAGAGAAAAGCTTTTAATAACTTTTGATCAGCATTTTCTCAGGATGATCTGTACCAAATTTGAAGTCGATAGTACGAAATCCCTAGGAGGAGTTCGTTCAAATGTAAGTTGTGGAAATCGCCGTAACGAAAAAATTCAAAACAAAATGGCCGACTTCCTGTTGGGATTTCACAATGACGTTAAGAGACTTTTTTGTGCGTCTCGGTATGATACATGTGTGTACCAAATTTCGTTGGCCTACGACAAACTAACCCCAATGGGGAGGATATTTTGAAAATTTGTAGGGGACGCTATTTCGGCATTTCGCGCCAACCATGTGCAACTGCCCAAAAATATCGAATTTCGGATGTGGCCGGACGAATGTGGAGAGTTAGAAGCATTTTCAAATTTGGGAAAGGGCCGAAATTGGGACATGAAATGTCACAATAATAAGAAGATGAAGAAACAGCACGATTTCAATAGGGTCCTCGGACGACTTCGTTGTCGCTCAGGCCCTAATTAAAGCTGCAAGCAGCGATGAACAGTCCCTCACAGTCCACACACATCGGGGTATGCTGCCGTCGAGGGGCCTGCACCTAGATGTCTTGTCAGCTGTAATAAATAAAAAAATAAACGTTATCTCTTACTTACATTTCCAGTATACAGGTAGGCACCCAACCCATGTATGTATTTTTCCAAAAAGTAGAAGCTGAATACATGCCCAATAGTTCAAGGTCTTCTGACTCTTTAAAAGTTGACATGGTGTCTCTAGCTCAAAGTATGAGGGACAAGAAGAGGTTGAAAGTCGATGAGTTTTGAAGAGGATTTAAAGATTTTCCAATTTACTGCAATTCACACTAATTAGACTGCCACCAGAGCGCCACCTATTGGCCAATTTGCACTGAATTTTGCACAATCCCTCATCGAGCCATGCAACACAATTAGCAAAATTGTTGTGGTAATCCGACTTTATTTGGTCAAGATATGAAAGGCTGTCTGTTTTGAACACAATGTGCAGGAATTTGTTGTTTTATACACTGAACAAAAATATAAACGCAACACTTTTGTATTTGCTCCCATTTTTCATGAGCTGAACTCAAAGATCTAAAACATTTTCTATACACACAAAAGACCATTTCCCTCAAATATTGTTCACCAATCTGTCTAAATCTGTGTTAGTGAGCACTTCTCCTTTGCTGAGATAATCCATCCCACCTCACAGGTGTGGCATATCAAGATGCTGATTAGACAGCATGAATATTGCACAGGTGTGCCTTAGGCTGGCCACAATAAAAGGCCACTCTAAAATGTTCAGTTTTGCTTTATTGGGGGGTCTGGGGGGGTTAGAAAACCAGTCAGTACCTGGTGTGACCACCATTTGCCTCACGCAGTGCAACACATCTCCTTCGCATAGAGTTGATCAGGTTGTTGATTGTGGCCTGTGGAATGTTGGTCCACTCCTCTTCAATGGCTGTGCGAAGTTGCTGGATATTGGCAGGAACTGGAACATGCTGTTGTATATGCCAATCCAGAGCATCCCAAACATGCTCAATGGGTGACATGTCCGGTGAGCAGGGTTTAAAATTGGCATCCGCCACTCGCCAAATGCGGGTAAAAATATGTTTTGGCGAGTAAAATAAATAGGTCACACGCCATTGGCAGGCTGCTGAAATATGCCGACTTTGCTATATAACTTTCAACATAATACAGCTACAGCAGATCTACTGATTGCATTTCGAATTTCAAATTTGTCATCACCATTGCCGAGGCACACAGTTGCCTGTGCTCCACCCAAGCTGTCTTGATGAAATACAAAACAAGGTATTATTGATCTGAAAGAAATTTCAATTAAATGTTTTATAGATCAGAAAAGTGATTGTTAAGGTTACTGATGTAAGATTTATTTAATTAGAGAGAGTCCGATGATGAGGGCAGCTACAGGTGACATGTTCAAGGGAGTCACCCTGATTGCTGGGAAAGCGGAAGATCAGGTCATCTCATCTAAAGATTGGCTGATTGACAGGCTTGTTGAAAGTACTGGAAGCAGGTTCAGGGATATCAGCACAGGGGTACTGCAGGCTACAAAGTTGGCCTGCTTCAAACATTGGTCACAGTCAGCAGAGGAGCAAACAGGTTAGTTCAAATTAAGATCAAGCTCAGTGTAGCACAATCTGAGATCAAGAGGTAACACACATATTACAGGAGAATGTAGCTGCCTAATTTATGTTTAAACATCCACTGCACAGGACATACATCAATAAATATGGTGTCAAACTAAGAAAAACTTGGGATGACAAACAGAATATTCTGCCTGTTTAATTAATTCCATTAAGTAATTAATTAATTTTCCATATTTTAATGCACTTTTTATTTCCTCAGATTTTGGTGAAGCTGAAATTGATGCACTTCTGGAGCACTTTTCCCCAGTCCTCTCCAACCCGGAAAAAATAGGAGATCAGTGGACGATGTTGAAGGCTAGGATTTTCATGGAGCCCAAGTCATTTGAGAAGCTCACATGGGCAGATGTTGGTTGTGTGCATGGAAGCGCCTGTCCAGACATAATGAACTTGATGGACCTTATTCAAGTGATACCAGTGGCAACAGCTGATTGCGAGAGGGGCTTCAATGTCATGAAAAGAGTCAAGTCAGACTGGAGGTCCAGGCTGAATGCAGACACTCTGTCAGACCTGCTGCTTGTACAACTGACATCACCAAACATCCCAGATTATGACCCTGGTCCTGCAGTTGAAATGTGGCACTCTGACTGCGTCAGAGGATGTAGACCTGATTTCATGGATCGTCATCAGCCTGAGATGGAAATTGTGTCTGATGAAGACATTTAACTCACCAGGGAATGTGTCTCATATGGTTGTGCCTTCTACATGGGCAGAGACAGGAAAAAATGTGTTGTTTGGTGATTGTTATGATATAGTTAACATTTAAATGGTGCACCCACCAATGGTTTGAGGTAGGCAAGTGCACGTGTGTTGTTTATATAGGGGAGGTATCTTTATAAGCCTCTCTTGGCTTCCAACCTCTCCTGCACAATGTTTAACTTGTTAGTATTTTTTTATGTTTTTATATATAAAATGTGCAAATAAATAAATAAATTGTTTACACATGCTGATTTATGTATGAAATATTGAAAATTAAAGTTGTGATTCTTTTAACGGTAGCTGAAACCTTCATTTATATAGTTCCCTACTAAAAAACAGGGACAGTTAACAATTAACAATTATCTTCATGCTTTATTCTGTTCAGTGGAAATCTGTTCTAGTTAAGGTCGTGATTGGGAACAGCTCAGTGGCCGGTAAAAACACATTTTGGCCGGTAAAATTTCAAACCCTACCTGCCATTGGCCGGTAGGTCAAAAATCTAATTTTATACCCTGTCTGTGACCGAGATTTTTTCCAGTTGTTCCAGAATATGGACCGTATGGACTGTTCAGCGGTGTCTTGTGTTTGGATTCCACTTAACCTTCCTTCTGTCAGCTTTGGGGGCAGGCGAATGTGGTTGTGGTACACATCCCAGGGATTTAGGCTCACATAGATTCTCTAGGTGTAGAGACCGCAGTGGATGATGAGGATTCTGGGTATCCCCTGCAAGACAATACCGGTTGGAGGGCCAGGTTCAACCACTTTGCTTGGTAAGGCGACTTGCAGGATGAAGAGGATGCCAAAAATCCAAGGGAGATTCATCCTAGAACAGACCAGAAATTGGTTACAATGGGGAATGGAGATGGTGTTGGGGGTCAGTGCATGCGGGCAGGGAGAGTTGAGCATGCACCTCCTCTAGCCATGTTAGTGGCGTGCTTCTCCTCCTTGGAGTGGAGACTGCCCCCCTTCGTTGGGTGCGGGCTGGTCTCTGGTCTGTAAAGTTTAATCTGGTTTGCATGGACCCATTTATATGCTGGTGCCTGTTTTGGCTTGGAGACTCTGATCCGGTAAGCTACCAGTGCGAGTTTCCCCATGAAGGAGGAGGAAGGAAGGAGGAGGAAGCTGTGGAGGAACGTCTTGGAAGTTCCTACTGGTTGTGCAAGCTTGAAATAGAAGACTTTGTCGCCTACTTGATAATCGCGGTTTCACGCAGTCCTATCATAATAGACCTTGGCTCCTTTGTACTTGCTTCCAGGTTCTTCTGGGCCCATGCAAACGCGACCCAAAGGTGTTCCTGCAAGTCAATCACGTATTGGTGTGCCATATAAGCGGTAGCAACACAGACATCCTCAGGGTAGTACAAGAGGTGCAGTGGTAAAGTCATTTCTCTGCCAGTCATCATTTCAAAGGTGCACTGTGGAGCGGTGCACTGTGGACCTGATGGCCATCAGCACCAAGGAAAGCTTCACATCCCAATCCTTACCATTGCTGCTGACATACTTCTTGAGCATGTGGATAATGGCACAGTTGGCATGCTCGACTTGGCCTGAAGACTGGGGATGGTATGACAGGTGGAACTTGACTTCCATACCCAAGATGTCATACAGGGCAGTCATGATGCTAGAGGTGAAGTGGGTGCCCCGGTCTGAGTTGACCAAGAGTGGTCGGCCCCACTGCTGAACACATGGTTCCGAACCAGGACTGCTGTTTTGATAGCAGTGTCGTTGGGTGCTGGGAGGCACTCTACTCACTTAGTGAATAAACAGGTCACTGTGAGGAGGTATTTGTTATCTTGGGAGGACTTGGGAACAGGTCAGATCTAGTCGACCCTGAAGGTGGGACCATGGGAATGTAACCCCACTTTCCAGAAGTGGGGTTCGATTCAGTGGTTGGGAAGGCTGGAACTGGCAGCAGATCATACATCCTTGGACAAACAGCTTGGTATCATGGGCCACTGTTGGCCAGTGTGCCACTTGCTGGAGGGTTTTGAGGGTGGCTCTGTAACCCAGATGGTCTCTGACAGGGGAGTCGTGAGCATGGGCTAACATCACCTCCTATGGTTAGATGGGACAACCCAGTGGGTCAGTCCCTGGCCAGTGTGGGTGTAAACCAACAACCCTTCTTCCAGCTTCAAGTGTGGCAGGGCACGGTGAAGAGCTTGCAGCTCTTTGGATCCATCCGGTGGAGTTTGCAGGGCTTCATCCAGAGGAGAGTTTGACACTAGCTGTCGGATGGTGTGAAGAGCAGGGTCCTGCTCCTGCATGGTGACCAGGTCTGCATCACCTGGTTTTCGTCCTAAGTGTAATGTTTGTGTGCCAGCTTGAGAGTCTTCTCTCCTCTCCTTTGTCTGTTGGCGGGTGATGGCATTCATAACACAGGTCTGGGAAGTGGGGAGCCATTCATTCTGAAACTCCCAGGGTGTACCTTGTTCCGCCCCAAGTTTGGCTAGGCGGTCGTCTTCGTCGTTGCCATCCTTATCAGGACCTGAGACTTGGGAATGACCCTTGACCTTCTTCCAGTACATGGTCATACCCCAATCTATTACCAGCCGATCATATGCCAAAAAGAGTTCTGAATGCTTGACTTGTTTGTTTCAGGCATTCTGCATATCATTCTGCTTCCACATGGGAAAGTGAGAGATGAAGCTGTGACAAGCATAGTTCCAGTCAAAGCAGATCACAAGTTGCGTCATGGTCATTTTGACGGCCTGCTGGAGTGCGATGAGCACTGCTGCGATCCTGGCATACTGACTCGTTTTTGTGCCCAGTTGATAATGGCTCGGCATGTCATGGTTTTCACCAATCCAAACAATACCTACTCCAGCCCTGAGTTGGCTCTCATGGTGAAATGAGCAGCCATCTACATAGACCTTTGGCAGGCCTTGGCAGACATTCTCATCATAATAATGATACACTGAACAAAAATATGAACGCAGCACTTTTGTTTTTGCTCCCATTTTTCATGAGCTGAACTCAAAGATCTAAAACATTTTCTATATACACAAAAGACCATTTTTCACAAATATTGTTCACAAATCTGTCTAAATCTGTGTTAGTGAGCACTTCTCCTTTGCCGAGATAATCAATCAATTCAATCAATCAATTTTATTTATAAAGCCCAATATCACAAATCACAATTTGCCTCACAGGGCTTTACAGCATACGACATCCCTCTGTCCTTAAGACCTTCACAGCGGATAAGGAAAAACTCCCCAAAAAAAAAAACCCTTTAACGGGGAAAAAAAACGGTAGAAATCTCAGGAAGAGCAACTGAGGAGGGATCCCTCTTCCAGGACGGACAGACGTGCAATAGATGTCGTACAGAACAGATCAGCATAATAAATTAACAGTAATCCATGTGACACAATGAGACAGAGAGAGAGAGAGAGAGAGAGAGAGACAGAGAGAGAGAGAGAGAGAGATGCAGGTAATGACAGTAGCTTACAACAACATTAATGAAAGTAATAATATTATAGTTATAGTTCTGGCTACTGTGGTACATATGTTGAAAGTATGTATTAATATCTGACAGTATACTTGTGTGACAATAGTCATATGTGTATAATAACAGTAGAAGTATGACTAATGACTAATGATGGCAGCAGCAGCAGGAGGCATCTGGCAGGACCACGGCAGCAGCACAACCACACACGTCACGCTGTCCAGGCACCGCTGCGGTATGAGTTAATCTGAGAGACAGTGGAACACAAAGGCTCCGGAGAAGAAGCCGAGTTAGTGACATCCAGAATGGTCGAGTTAGCAAGATGCAGTAATAGGATGAGAGAGAGAGAGAGAGAGAGAGAGAGAGAGAGAGAGAGAGAGAGAGAGAGAGAGAGGGAGCCCGGTGTATTATAGGGGGTCCTCCGGCAGACTAGGCCTAAGTCAGCCTAACTAGGGGCTGGTACAGTGCAAGCCTGAGCCAGCCCTAACTATAAGCTTTATCAAAGAGGAATGTCTTAAGTCTAGTCTAAAATGTGGAGACGGTGTCTGCCTCCCGGACCGTAACAGGAAGATGATTCCACAGGAGAGGAGCCTGATAGCTGAAGGCTCTGGCTCCTGATCTACTTTTGGAGACTTTAGGGACCACGAGTAACCCTGCGTTCTCAGAGCGCAGTGTTCTGGTGGGATAATATGGCACTATGAGCTCTCTAAGATATGACGGAGCTTGACCATTTAGAGCTTTATAAGTTAACAGTAGGATTTTAAATTCAATTCTGGATTTTACAGGGAGCCAGTGCAGAGAAGCTAAAACAGGAGAAATATGATCTCGTTTCTTAGTTCCTGTTAGTACACGTGCTGCTGCATTCTGAATTAGCTGGAGAGTTTTTAAGGACTTACTAGAGCTACCTGATAATAGAGAGTTACAGTAATCCAGCCTTGAGGTAACAAAAGCGTGGACCAATTTTTCTGCATCTTTTCGGGTCAGGATAGGCCTAATTTTCGCAATATTACACAGATGAAAAAATGCAGTCCGTGAGGTTTGCTTTAAATGAGAATTAAAAGACAAATCTTGATCAAATATTACTCCGAGGTTTCTTACGGTAGTGGTAGAGGCCAGAGCAATGCCATCTAGAGAAACTATGTCATCAGATAAAGAGTCTCTGAGTTGTTTGGGGCCAAGAACAATAACTTCAGTTTTGTCTGAATTTAACATCAGGAAATTGGTGCTCATCCAATTTTTTTATGTCTTTAAGGCAGTTATGGAGTTTAGTTAATTGATTACTTTCTTCTGGCTTCATCGATAAATACAACTGTGTATCATCCGCATAACAATGGAAATTTATAGAGTGATTTCTAATGATGTTACCTAAAGGAAGCATATATAGAGTAAATAGGATTGGTCCGAGCACAGAACCTTGCGGAACTCCAAAACAAACTTTGGTACGTAAGGATGATTCATTACGAACGTCAACAAATTGAAAACGATCAGATAAATAAGATTTAAACCAGCTTAGTGCTGAACCTTTTAGGCCAATTAAGTGATCCAGTCTCTGCAGTAGAATTTGATGGTCAATTGTGTCAAACGCCGCACTAAGATCTAATAAAACAAGAACAGAGACGAGTCCTTTGTCTGAAGCAATCAGAAGGTCATTTGTAATTTTAACTAGAGCTGTCTCAGTGCTATGATGCACTCTAAATCCTGACTGAAATTCCTCAAATAAATTATTATCCTGGAGAAAATCACACAGCTGGTCTGCGACTACTTTCTCAAGGATCTTTGACATAAAGGGAAGATTAGATATTGGTCTATAGTTGGCTAACACCTCTGGATCCAGGGTGGGCTTTTTTAGGAGAGGTTTAATTACAGCTACCTTAAAAGACTGTGGTACATAGCCTGTTAATAAGGATATATTGATCATATCTAATATATGAGTGTTAACTAAAGGAAAGACCTCCTTAAGTAGCCTAGTTGGGATGGGGTCTAAGAGACACGTTGATGATTTAGATGAAGAAATCACTGCGGTCAATTCTTGAAGAGAAATTGGGGAGAAGCAATCTAAATATATATTAGGTTCTACAGCTGTGTTTGAGGTTAGATAGGTAGGCCTACCATCTGAGGGCAGGAGGTCATGAATTTTGCCTCTAATAGTTAGAATTTTGTCATTAAAAAAGCTCATAAAATCATTACTGCTAAGGACTAAAGGAATACAAGGCTCAATAGAGCTTTGACTCTCAGTCAGCCTGGCTACAGTGCTGAAAAGAAACCTGGGGTTGTTCTTGTTTTCTTCTATTAATGCTGAGTAATAGTTTGCTCTGGCATTGCGGAGGCCCCTCTTATAAGTTTTGAGACTGTCTGTCCAGATTAAACGAGATTCTTCCAGTTTGGTTAATCGCCAAATCCTTTCAAATTTTCGCGATATTTGTTTTAACCTACGGGTTTGAGAGTTATACCAAGGAGCAAACTTTCTTTGCTTTGTTAACTTCTTTTTAAGAGGAGCTACAGAGTCGAGCATTGTTCGCAGCGAGCCTACGGGGCTATCAACAAAATGATCAATTTGGGAGAGGTTAAAGTCGGCACGGGAAACCTCTGTTACTGAAGGTATTGGTATTGAATTTAACGACGAAGTAATCTTTTCCTTAAATTTTGCGACAGCACTATCTGATAAACATCTAGTATAGTAACTGTTGCTGAGTGGCGTGTAATCGAGTAAAAACAAATCAAAAGTAATCAGATAATGATCTGATAGCAAGGGATTCTGTGGAAAGACTTTTAGGTTATCAATTTCAATTCCATACGTCAGAACTAAATTGAGGGTATGGTTAAAACAGTGAGTGGGTTCATGTACACCCTGACTGAAGCCAATGGAGTCTAATAATGAGATAAATGCGGTAGCCAGGGAGTCATTATCAACGTCGACATGAATGTTAAAATCGCCTACAATAATAACTTTATCTGATTTAAGAATTAAACTGGATAAAAACTCTGAGAATTCAGATACAAATTCAGAATATGGGCCAGGAGCACAGTACACTATAACAAATAAAAGTGGCTGCGAGGTTTTCCAGGTCGGATGTAAAAGACTAAGAACGAGGCTTTCAAATGAATTATAATCTAGTTTAGGTTTAGGGCTGATTAACAGACTAGAGTTAAAAATGGCTGCAACTCCCCCTCCTCGGCCGCTGCCTCGAGGAATGTGGGTATTATTATGACTGGGAGGAGTGGACTCATTTAGACTAACATATTCATCTTGACACAGCCAGGTTTCAGTGAGACTGAGTAAATCAATATGATTATCTGATATTAATTCGTTTACTAACACTGCTTTAGACGATAGAGACCTGATATTTAACAGTCTGCATTTAATTCTCCTGTTTTGTCTTTCTGTCACAGAAGAGGTTTTAATTTTTATGAGGTTGTTATGCACAACTCCTCTTTGTTTAATTTTAGATTTAAATAATTTAGGTGGTCGGGGGACAGACACCGTTTGTATAAAACTATGAAAACTATGGCTGGGTAACTGAACTAGAAGCTCAGAGAGGCGTTTAGGACTGCAACTCTCTGTCCTGGTCTCAACTCTGGGTTGTCAGGGATTTAAATTACTAATAAAATTTGCCAGGTTCCTAGAAATGAGAGCAGCTCCATCCAAAGTGGGGTGAATGCCGTCTCTCCTAATAAGACCAGGTTTTCCCCAGAAAGTTTGCCAATTATTAACAAAGCCCACATCGTTTGCTGGACACCACCTGGACAGCCAGCGGTTAAATGATGACATGCGGCTAAACATGTCATCAGTGGTCAGATTTGGGAGGGGTCCAGAGAAAACTACGGAGTCCGACATCGTTTTTGCAAATTCACACACCGAGGCAATATTCATTTTAGTGACCTCCGATTGGCGTAACTGGGTGTCATTGCCGCCGACGTGAATAACAATCTTACTGAATCTACGTTTAGCTTTAGCCAGCAGTTTTAAATTTGATTCAATGTCGCCCGCTCTGGCCCCAGGGATACATTTGACTATGGCCGCTGGTGTTGCTAACTTCACGTTCCTCAGAATAGAGCTGCCAATAAGTAAGAGTTTTATCCTCAGCGGGTGTGTCGCTGAGTGGGGAAAAGCGGTTGGAAACGTGAACAGGCTGGTGGTGAGCCGTGGGCTTCTGCTTGGAGCTGTGCTTCTGGCGAACCGTAACCCAACCTCCCGGCTGAACGGGAGTTACCGGAGGACAGTTAGCAGAGGCTAAGGCTATGCTATGTGGCTCCGCACCGGCTACAGGGGGCTGGCTAACTACCGCAGCTACTGAATGGTTTTCCATGGTGCGGAGCCGCGCTTCTAATTCACTAAGCCTCACCTCCAACGCAGCAAATAAGCTACACTTATTACAATTACCACTGTCGCTAAAGGAGGCAGAGGCATAACTGAACATTTGGCACACCGGGCAAGAAAGAGCAGGAGAAGGAGAAGCCATGGCTAAGCTAAAGTAGCTAACAAGGCTAAGAGCGTGCAAACAACAGCTAAGAGATTAGCGAGAAAGTCATAGATAGAAGGAGAGCTATGAGTGCTTAAACAGAACCAGTGTGGGTTATGACTTGAAGTAGACGTTAAAGCAGCGTTAAAGCAACTGAGGTGAGAAAGCAGGCTAGCAGAATTCACCAGAGCAGTACAGAGACGCTGTCACAGAAACACCGGAAATGACACAACTCGCTTACCGCTTAATCCATCCCACCTCACAGGTGTGGCATATCAAGATGCTGATTAGACAGCAAGAATATTGCATAGGTGTGCCTTAGGCTGGCCACAATAAAAGGCCACTCTGAAATGTGCAGTTTTGCTTTATTGGGGGGTCTGGGGGGGTCAGAAAACCAGTCAGTATTTGGTGTGACCACCATTTGCCTCACGCAGTACAACACATCTCCTTCGCATAGAGTTGATCAGGTTGTTGATTGTGGCCTGTGGAATGTTGGTCCACTCCTCTTCAATGGCTGTGCAAAGTTGCTGGATATTGGCAGGAACTGGAACACGCTATCGTATACGCCGATCCAGAGCATCCCAGATGTGCTCAATGGGTGACATGTCCGGTGAGTATGCTGGCCATGCAAGAACTGGGATGTTTTCAGCTTCCAGGAATTGTGTACAGATACTTGCAACATGGGGCCGTGCATTATCATGCTGCAACATGAGGTGATGATGGTCGTGGATGAATAGCACAACAATGGGCCTCAGGATCTCATCACGGTATCTCTGTGCATTCAAAATGCTATCAATAAAATGCACCTGTGTTCGTTGTCCATAACATACACCTGCCCATACCATAACCCCACCACCATGGGCCACTCGATCCACAACATTGACATCAGCAAACCGCTCACCCACATGACACCACACACGCTGTCTGCCATCTGCCCTGAACAGTGAAAACCAGGATTCATCCGTGAAGAGAACACCTCTCCAACGTGCCAGACAACATCGAATGTGAGCATTTGCCCACTCAAGTCAGTTACGACAACGAACTGCAGTCAGGTCGAGACCCCGATGAGGATGACGAGCATGCAGATGAGCTTCCCTGAGACGGTTTCTGACAGTTTGTGCAGAAATTCTTTGGTTATGCAAAATGATTGTTGCAGCAGCTGTCCGGGTGGCTGGTCTCAGACGATCTTGGAGGTGAACATGCTGGATGTGGAGGTCCTGGGCTGGTGTGGTTACACGTGGTCTTCAATTCACGGGCAACAGCTCTGGTGGACATTCCTGCAGTCAGCATGCCAATTGCACGCTGTGGCATTGTGCTGTGTGATAAAAACTGAACATTTTAGAGTGGCCTTTTATTGTGGCCAGCCTAAGGCACACCTGTGCAATAATCATGCTGTCTAATCAGCATCTTGATATGCCACACCTGTGAGGTGGGATGGATCTCGGCAAAGGAGAAGTGCTCACTAACACAGATTTAGACAGATTTGTGAACAATATTTGAGGGAAATGGTCTTTTGTGTGTATAGAAAAGGTTTTAGATCTTTGAGTTCAGTTTTTGTTCAGTGTAATTAGATGGAAGGGTGACAAGGTGACAAGAAGAGGTTGTAGACCTGGCTGACTCTCACAGTCGCAAATGCTGGCACTCCATTTTGTGGTTCTGGGCGTACCCAATGTCATAGCCTTGCATCTCCATCATCCAGGAGGCAATGCGACTGTTTGAGATGCAACCATCCCGGAGACGCTGGCTGTGACTAGTTGGTGACATGTCTCGATGATTACCTTCTGGCCACGAATGTAGCTGTGGAAGTACTCCACAGCCCAGACTGTGGCAGAGAACTTCACCTCCACACTGCTCAGCTCTTGCATATGCGACCACCTGCCTGTTGATATGTTCTGTTGGGGTGAATGGAGTGTAATTTAATAGTGTCATATCTCTGCGCCAGGGCAACACTAAGACAGTGAGATAAAAAACTCGCCTCCAGCTGAAACTCTTTGTCCTTGTCTGGGTAGGCCAGACAGGGTGCCGTGCAGAGTTTCTCCTTCATAAGCTGGAAGGACTGTTCTCGGACTGTTCTCGGGGTTCTCTCCATTTCCAAAGGAGCTCTGTGAGAGGTCTGCTATCTCTGCATAATCCTCAATGAACTGGTGAGAATAGTTGCAGACACCAAGAAAGCTCCTAAATTCTGATACATTGGTCGGGGCCTTGATGTCCTAGATGGTACAAATCCTACCAGTCTGTGGTTCAACGTCATCTGCGCCTACTGTCAGGCTAACGTACTCAACCTTGGTACGGCACCACTGGCCCTTAGCAAGAGCCAGTTTGGCACCTGCCACGGAGAGGTGGTTAAGCATATGTCAGATCTCAGTCAGGTGTTTGTCAAAGGTTTGACTCCTCATGTGGATGTTGTCCACATAGATTAGGTTACTGTGAGCAGCAGCATCGCTCATCCCCTTGTGGAGGAAGATATTGAATTCCATGGGAGAGTTCAAGTAGCCAAATGGGCAAGGGTTCCAGGTGTACTGGCAGTTGCCAAAGGAGAAGGCTAGATTGTACTGGTCAGCAGGGTCCACCTTCATGGTCCAGAAACCATTTGCCACATCCACATTTGAGAAGAAACGGGTCCCTTTCACCTTAGCCAGTTCCTGATCTAAGTGGATCATGGGCCAGTGAGAAAGTGAAACAGTAATCAAAGTGGGAATCAAAAGTGGGATGATAATCAATGGTGAGACGCCACTTACCAGTTGGCTTCAAGACTGACCAAACTGGGGAGGTGTAAGTTGAGTTGCACTCTTGGATGATTTGCTTCTCAAGCAATTTGTCCAAGATCTCCTTGATAGACTCATAGGCAGCTAAAGGAATTTTATACTGGTATTCAAAGGTTGGCTGAGCCTTCGGGTCAGTGGGGATACGCACTGTGTGAAGGTCAGTTACCCCATAGTCATGCTAGTCCCTTGAAAAGATGGATTGGAAATCATAGAACAGGTTCCGGAGTGCATCTTTCTGCTTTTGTGTTGTAAGGGCATCAGCTTTTGCAAGCTGTTGGTCAATTTTGAACTCAAAGCCAGGGTAAGGTTCCTGTGGTGAGGGCTGGGCCTCGCCACTGTTGGAGTCTAGGTCTCCCGGCTGAGTCACAAGGGCATACACGTCACCTTCGGCACCCAGAGTTGCGCCACAGATTGCCTCGTGCTCAAGAGTCACGTGGCAGGCAATGGTGATCACTTTGGTTGGGAAAGTGAAAAGGACATCGCCAAGGTCATCACCTCTAGCTAGGGATGAGGGTAGCTCACCAATGACAGATACTTTCAACTCAAAGTCATGAAATGAGCTATCGACCAGCATTCCATGTGGTTACTTGAATTGGGGTGTAAGTCAGATTCTGAACCAGCAGGTAGGTTGATTGCCTGCAAGCCAGACATTTTCTGTCCCTTCAGGAGCGCAAGGCAGGGACCATGATTCCTATTTCACTGGCAACCTGACATGCCTGGGGAATGAACTGACCTGATGCCATGTGCTCTGAGTCAGTTGTCAGGGGTTGACTATCGGTGCCTGCAAGGGACCACAAGACCTGGTTGACTGTGTCTAGCTGGGCACTGAGCTTGACCAGTAGGTCTGCTCAGATGGTGAAAGGAGGCTGAAGTAGAGGGACTACACTGATATAGTGCATGATCTGTACGGTAAGGGTGCACACCCCAATTGCCTTAAGAAGGGTCTGTGGTGACCCTGCGGAAAGAGAGGTATAAATGCGTAGGGTGTTTCCCTTGCAGACAAGGTCGCCCAAGAAAGCCAAGAAAGGTGAGACAGTGGAACAGGGAGTGTCCATTTTAAGGAGTCCCTTGAACTCCTTTAGTCCCCTTCACAACCAACAAAGTAAACTTTGGCAGTGGAGGGGGAAGGTACCTGGTCTAGTCACGTTGACGGGGGCTTGGTGTCTGACCCCTTTGGGGGTCGTGCCATGAGGTGGAATGGCTGGGCAGGTCCACTTGTTGAACTGCCTCTGCCAGGTAAGCTCGGTTCCCTCATTAACGACCTCATGCCACCCCCATTAGGGCGGTTTGGGGCCTTCTCGTCATACCTACCTACTTGCTTTGGGTTCCGGCCAGATCTCTGTTTTTGTCGGAAGAGAACTGTTGTTTCTGCCTTCCCTGCTTCTCGCCCACCCTGTTGGTTTGGTGTCTGGCACCTCTGGGGTCCTGCTCGGGTAGCAGTCTTGGCACGAGGCATCTCATTGCCTTCAAGCGCCAAGTCTGCGTCTTCCACTACTTGGATCCCCAGGACTCTGGCGTCACTCTCTGGCTTCTTAGCTGGGCGCACGTGTATCTCCCATACCATCTGTGCATACCTCCGGATCTCCTGCATAGGGAGATTCCACGTTGTATCGCACTGTCTCATGGAGGTTGTGCAGTAACAGGAACTTGAAGCCATGTTCCTCCTTTAGCCCTGGTGCATTGCAACCTGGGAAGTATGCAACTCTAAGGCACTGGTAGTACTCCTTTGGAGACTCTTGCTTCCTTTGAGTGATGGCAAAGGCTCTGAGGGTGACAGAGGCGGGTTCAGAGTACATACTCCTCTCTCAGAGCTTGGCAGAGAGCTGAGTAGCAGTCTTGGGTCCCTGGTGGCAGTGATTCCATGAACACATTTCTCACGTGATGAGGGATGAGGTAGGTCAAGGAGACAACGCTCAGCCTCTCAAAGATAATCATCAACATTTGTGTCTCGGATCGAGATTCAAGTTGATGGGTTCGCAGGCCGTGCCCCCGAGATGGGCATGGGCCATGCGAATCGTCAGAGGAAATATCTCTGGTGTTCCTATGGCGATGGAGGGTGTAACGCACATGGGGGTTGAGGTTCCCCTGTGAATGTCGGCCCATAGCTACTTGCACCACGTGGGGCTTGAGGAGAAATCTTATCACCCCAGAATGGAGTCACTGTGTCATCAAAGAGCAAAGTGGTGCTGCTAAAGATGGACTGAGGTGCACTTTCTACTGGGACCCTTGGGTTCACTAAGTGAGAGGTATGGGGCATGGGATAGCTATCCAATGTGATGAGATCAGGTGCTGCATTTCAGTGCATTCAAGCTGTATGCACTGACTGTAAAGTGCTGTCTATAGACAAAAGTGCTGTCCCCCACCCCACTTCCTTTTTAAGAATTTAATATTGTAACGTGTACTCAGAATACATTATAACAGACCTATTTTTTTTTACTTTTACTTAAGTAACTTTACAGAAGTACTTTTACTGAAGTAAGGGTTAGGGTAAAATAGGGTAAATCTTTTTTTTTTACTGTAACAGTGGTTTTACTTGAGTACAATATTCTAGCACTCCTCTGGTATTTTTCAACAGGTCATCACATAATATAATTCATCATCAAGTCAGGTTGATTCCACAACCGGTTCCATCACATTTGGCGTAACGGTTCCTGCAAACAGTTCCTAGATTTAAAAAAAAAAAAAAAAAACATCACATGCATTTCCATTAGAGTGCGGCACGGGCCACATATTTCTGTCCGAACCCGACCGAGCCCGATATTATCTAATCACTAAAGCACTGAGTTTGTGTCACACAGTTGTCATGGTTGCAGGCTATTTAACAGGCCGGGCGTGCGCCGTGGGTGCTCAGCAAGAGGGAGACCTCCGTGTTTGAGACGGGAGCGGGCGGCAGGAGGTCTGAGGCTTCCAGCAAGGGGAGAGGGAGAAATATAACAAAATAAGATAAAATATGAGACACCTGTCTCCCTCTTTTATTTAATTTTCAGCATTTAATCAAGGCGGAGGCGGGCGGCTGGAGGTCCGCTTCCAGCGAGGGGAGCGGTAGAAACAAACAGCCAATGTGTGTGTGTGTTCTGTTCAGGTGTTGTCACGTAAATAACAGTGCCCAAGCATGAATGCATAATAAGTATTTTTTATTAAATTGCTGTGGTTAATTTGAGGTAATAGTGTTACTGTAGAAATCACAGAATCACTTTTTGTTGTTATATATTCTCAGGGAGATGATACAGGCTCTAAATCTGAAATACACACCACACACAAATGTGTATTTTCATCTAATTGTACTGTGCAACAGTTAGAATAAAGTTTTTGTATTTGTATAATTGCATTTGTGTTTATTATATACTTGTTTAAGTATAGCAAGTATAATGAATATAATGTAGGAATCGGTAAGAGGAATCGGTAAGGAATCGGAATCGTTAAAATCCTAACGAGTCCCAACCCTAGTTGGAGATTTGCGTAGATCTCAGTGTTCTTGTTGGTTGTGGAAAGCTGTGAGCTTATATAGTCGTCCAACCAAATCTCTATAAGGCACTGCACTCCCTCATGAGTCCATGTGTTATCATGATTGCTTGGATTTGTCATGCAATGATAAAAAACTGGTGCTCTTCCTCAACCCATAATGCACTGCACAGCCAACTACAGGAGCTGGTTTTACCCAAACAATGTGTAATGCAACTGCAGTTGTTTTGAACTAAGTTTGGTTGTCCTCACCACAAACAAACCGCATCAGAGTAAGTTTGTAAACAAACTGAAACCACCTCTTCAAGAAGATCTCAGTCTTGATGTCTTGTTGTGTTCACACCTGCCCAAATGAACTGCACTTCAGGGGGAAAACAAGGTTGAGTTCGATTGAATCGACCGAAACAGGGCAGATGAAAAAGCACCCTTAGTGCCTTGCTAAGTTGAGACATGAGGACAGGTGTTTTCACTGTGGCATCAAAGCATGGGATACAGTAACTGTGTTGACCTGCATTGTCACTGTTGTGATCCTGTGTTAGCACTCTCCTGTTTGTTGCTCCACTGGAACTATTTGTAGCAATATCTCCCATTCCCAGATCTCAGCTGTTACTTTGATGAATGCAATACTAATGTAATTAATGTAATAGATGGGTGGACCTCTAAAAAACAAAATAGGCTAAAATAAATAAATTCTCGTAGTATTAAACAGTACTTTTCTTTTAAGTTGCTGCTAATATGAACCAAACATTAGAGCCAAGGGTTTTATTGTAAAGCAGCTAATGTTATGTATTTGTCAGAGGGATAAGTGATGCTCTGTCAGCTGTAATGTTGTTTAATAAAAGTCCACCAGAACACCTCAGACATGTCATCAAAGTAAACATCACTTTCTACCTTGTTATTTTGTCCTATGGAAAACCTTTCGTACAGCATCATAACCACTTTAATAGTTCCTCATGGCTTGACTCGTGACAAGTACTCGCCAAATACTGAAAACATTAGTCACTATTTGTAAACCCCTACTATGGGCTGAATCTCATTCAGCACGGGACATGCTGCAGAATAGGCTCTGTGCTTATTCTGCAGCACGTGGTGAGCCTGTGGTGTCTCTCTATATTCTTATTAATTAAGTCTCAGCAGGGGACCTGTAGAACAAATTGTTAGCAGTAGTAGTAGTAGTTGGAAATTACAAATTAATAACAGAAAGCCAGTGAGACAAACTGGAGGTGTGGAGTTTGAACGACATGGATGTTATGATGCTACTGGCTACATTATGGGAAATGTAGGAAACAGCGTTTGTTGGAGCTTGCCCCATACAAGGAGTTAAAAATCAGGATCTCTCTGTCTCTGCTGTAATGATTTTGACCTTTTTTCACATTGTCTCTTGTGAGTCTCCTAACTTTATAGGAGTGCAGTATTAAATCACTGAAGTACCCCTTTAATATTTACTGCATGGAAGACTTTTTTTCAAGACTGTCAACTGTTGCTGCAAAAATTGTATGTTCCATTCAAGTATTTTCTCCACCCCACAGCCATTTATATGCAATATCCACAAAACACACACACAGGTTGGCCTGCAGAGGATAGTATGCATTGTATATCATGTGCCTGCTTCCAGTCTACAACGGGCACTTGATTTCCCTGTGCAAAGTTTAGAGGTTTAACTTGACATTATTATCCCCGTTTAGAGAGGCCTCTATATGCAAAGTCAATTAAATGGGAGTGGAATGCTGCTTGGATTCATAGTGGGAGAGGAAACAATGTTTGAGAGCAGATTCAGGAGAGCTTTCTAATACAAACAAGCCCTTTAACAAGTGCACCACTGCAAGGAATTCATTTTAAAGACAATGCATAAATCTACATCTAAATCTGAAATATCTCCATCAAAATGTCTTATGTCCAGAAGCCTATCCAGAGGTTCTGGTCCTGAGAAAATAGTGTATTTTACATGACAAATAGTCTCATTTTACAGAAGCCGGTGTCTCTTTACACGGCTGCAATTCCAAAATGCACAGAGGCAGGTGGAGATCTTCTGTCCAAGTCATAGCAGGCAGCTGGATGAAACTCTTGTCATTCTGAATCACAGGGATGATAGTAGACACATGAACATGAACACCATTAATTATTTTGGTTGATGTGAATGCAATGTCATGCTATATATGAGTAGGGCTGGTTTAAACCATATAAACATTGGTGAAAACTGATTTTCTCAATAGGAAAATTAAAAACTTTAACATACCGTTGATAAGTTACATTACTTGAAAACGTATTTGAAAGGTGTCCATCCCTTTGAGCTGAAAAAAAAAATTGCTGTATTGTACAACAGAGTATAAGGGCCGCCATCATGATTAAAAAAAATCTGAGATTTCAAGAATAAAGTCGTAATATCAAGAGAATAAGGTCATAATTTAATGAGAATAAAGTCATACTATTTCAAGAGAAAAGGGGATAGGTAGGGTTAAGTATTACACAAATTGATAAATAAAGATGTAAAACAAAACACTAATTAAGGCTGACAAAGTCTATGTAGGGGTGAAAGAATTTCATTTCTAATTATAGGCTGTACTTAGTGATGGAGCAACGAATTACATTTACTCAAGTCTGTACTAAGTATGCATTTTAGGTACTAGTACTTTTCTAGTGTTTATATTTTTCAAACCGCCTTTCTTCCAGTCAGTGGACAACCCACTCGCCCTCCTGAGCCACAGCCACCCAAAATAAATACAACTTGATGCTGATACCTTTGTACTTTCACTGTAGTAACATTTTCATTGTAAGATATTTGTAAGTATGTATTTCTACAGTGTCATATCAGTTCTTTTAATTAAGGAAAACATCTGAGTAGTTCTCCCAACACTGTTGGACTACCTATTGAATGTACCGTTTTGTCACAACCTGGCTCTTGAGCTTGAGCCATGTCAAATATAAAAGACACACCATTTCAGTGATTAAGCAAAAGTCATTTATTTAACAAAAGCAACTTACTTATATGCAGAAATTAACAGTAACAAGGTGCTGAGTGTGAGTATTATGAGTGTGAGTGAATGCATAAGGGATGAGGCAGTGTATGAGTGTTGTAAGGTGCATAAACAGAGCCAAAAGACAACTGAGGTTAACACAGCCATCCTCACACCTGTACTGAACCGTATCTTGCCTCAGCAATGGTTAATGTAGACACAAAGATGCTCTATTTTTTCCTCTATTTCTCTATTTTCTCTCTCTGTCTCCCTCTCTCTGGAAATGAACCTTTTCTGATAGAAGATGGCATGTGTTGACGCTTTTGCAGTAGGTTTTGCCTGTTATGGTCAGGTACAGGTACATTCAAGCATCTACCCAGTTCATGTATGCAGTGTGCCTTCAGGCAGTGGTGTAAGGTAATTACCACAGGCCCCAGTGCACTCTATTATGATGGACCCGATAGTTTATGCTATCATGCACATATCATCTTGTCACATGATCAGAGACTTAACTTTGGATAACATTAAAATAATGTTTATTAGTCGTTTATTATAATTTATTTGTAATATGCATATCATTTTGTTATTGATGCTAATGAGTATTTTACAAAGAAGAAAAAAATAAACATGATGGAGATGGGTTTGCCCTTTTCACGGGCATATGTAAAGTAAATGACACTCTTCTTTGAAAACAGGCATATTTCCATGGTGGCAGTCACTCAAAGGGGCTCATTTTTCACCCAACACATTGTTGGAGGGCCCACTCTCTCCATGATGATTTTTTTTTCTAGTGTGACATACAATATTTAATGCTCTTTGTATCTGCTAATGCATTCTGACTTAGAGGTGTTTGAAATCTAAATGCACAGGAGACAGCATGTCTACATGCACACTAACATCCAGGTTTTAATGCTTAATCTGATTTTGATTAAAAGAGGAAGATGACATTTACATGGAACATAGTGCACATGCATTGTCTGTAATTGCATTTAAATGCTGTTTTGGTAAATGGCAGATGGAGAAAATACAGCTTAGATAATGTTATATGTGTTACATGTTATGTTATAAATGAAAAAATCTTCACCAACAAATCAACTAATGAGCAGAAGTAGCAGAAATTCTGACAAAACAGGACACACAACTGTTTGAGAGCACAGGCATCTGGACTCCAGGCATCGGCTGCACTACTGTGTTCGATCCATATGGAGTACTGGACTGATGAGAACAACTGGCACTGGAGCTGGTTTACTCTGTTGAGAGTGAGTGAGTGTGAGAGAGACAGCTGGTGGAGATAGTAGTATAGGTTAAATAGGTTGTGTTGGGCTTTGGTTGAAGCGAATTAAGGAGAAGGTCTGGAGGTATGTGTACATTTGTGTGTTGTCTGCCGGCTGGGGCTTGGCTTGGCTTTTGGGAGTATTGGCTTCTTCTTTTTGACAGGGCCTGTCTGTTGACTAGGGATCCTTTTCTCATTAAGCCCCCTCTCCCTAATCCTTCCTCCCGTTTGAAACCGAGTCCACACCTCTCCTCCATCCAGGAAAAAAACGTTGTTTGTCAGAAGATGCACTCTCTCTCTTTGCCTTTACTCTCCAACTCTCCCTCCCATCTTTCTCCTCCAACCCCCCCCCCCCCCTTCTCTTTATCAGTGAATATACCACTCTTGACACGAAAGACTTAACATCAAATGAGCTTGGAAATCCATTTTCACACTATTGGCTGCCCATTCCACAGCTTTGTTTTTTTTTTCTGTTTCAGAGGATTCGAAAGAGAGAGGCTCACAGACACACAGTTGCCTTTGTTCGTCTGCCCTCTGGCCCTTGGTGCCCGGGTGGCCGGTACCATCGGGAGACGGCTAGAGGAGATCAAACGGGTACGCCAGTACCTGGCCCCTGAAGATGCCCCCTGGCACTCACAATTAAATCAGCCAGCTCGCAAAAATGTCCTGGTACCGTCAATCAAAATAATTTACCCAGGCTCGGTGGCTTTCTTAAAGGCGTGCTGCTGCTTTTCTGACGGGGCCTGTCCACTTAATTTCAAAGCTCTTTATTCAAATCAGGGCCGAGGAGGAAGTAGCGGCAAGCACCGCAACCGGGATTCTTATCCTCAAGCCTGCGGTTGTCTTCAAAAATAATGTGAAGGAGTGGGTGGGTGGGGGTGGGGTGTGGGGTGGAGGTGGTTTTGGGGGGGGGGTTGAAGAGGCACCTGGTGAGGCAGCGTGTCATTTGAATAAAACGCTGGACACTTTCAATCTCCCAGAACATAAAGGGAAGGTTTGAATGCACGGGGTGCAAGGAAGCACACACACAGTGCCCCTGGTCGCCTCGATAGAGAGCAGTTAAAAAGATGTGCGTCTAAGTCATATGGAGGTTAAACTCAAAAGTTGTGGTGGCCAAAGAAGTGGGCTGAATTCAAAAACAACATTATTTCTCCTGTGTGTTTGTGTTTGTGTGAGCGTGTGTGTGTCAATATGTGTTTTTGGGTCGTGCTTGTCCTATTCATCCGATGTTTTCCATTGTAAACAAAAAAAAGATAACAACTAATATCATATGCACTTTCAGTTTGCTACATCATGCAAAATGGCATGTGGGAATGAGTGAGGATCAGTATTACATGTATCCATGCAAAAATGAGCTTCTCCCAATACCCTTCCTTTCCTGTGAGGTGTTTGTGGCCCTTAATCAAGGCTGTGTAGATCTGCCAGTGATGCCCAACAAACATCTGACAAAGGTATTGTACCCTGGAAATCAAATTTGGCCTGTCTCCATTCATATTATTTGCAATAAGTGACAGGATCTCATCATTCAGCGGTTCTCCTGCAGCCGTCTTTGTTCTAAGGAAGGACTCTGGCCATTGTTCTATTATACTGTGTCCTCGCAGCATAAATCATAGGACGTCATCCGCCCGTACAGATGCTTTCTCTGAGAATCTTAGAAACAGCAGGGTGCTTCTTAAAGGCTTTTGTGTCAGCCTGACAGACAGCAAGGTATTGTTACCTGATTTAGACAAAGGTGGGTTTTCATGTTTTCTGTGTATTGTGGGTTTTTTTTTCCTCCCTTCCTCTGACTGCGAGTGAACATGGAAGCTCATTCAGTCTGCTGAGTTGGGTGTGCTGGAGAGTAAGAAGGAAAGCAGATCTCATGTTATTCTGAAACGCCTGCCGAATCAACATGAGCATGCCTTGTCATCACCTCACTTTGAATATAAAACTCTTGAACAGTGTGTTTTGTAATGCACTTCAAGTCTGCAAGAGAAGTGCAGTTTTCCACTGACCTCTTCTCCTGTCCTCACAGCCGGTGGTGAAGAGAAGGGAGTGGTGGCAATTGATGAGAACATTCCAGGCTTGTGGGCAAATACCGTGGGGGGGGGGGGGGGGGGGGGGGGGGGGGGGGGGGTTAAGGCACTTGAAATAATGACCAAAATATTTTTTGACATGTTAATTAAATGTCAAACCACAATGGTGAATGTGTTGCAGATGGTATACTTTCAAAGCAAGGTAGAGTAATCAGACTCTTTTGAGTCGGTCCCTCTTTCTTACTGTGAGTGCCTTTTTTTCTTCAGAGGAAATAACAGTGCAGCCAAGCCTGCATTTGTCTTCTCCCTGCAAGTAACTAAAGAAAGAGAGATTCATCACTGACACAGAAAACAATGAAATCTGCGGCTCAGAGACTATTTTTATCTAAATATACACTTAAATACATTTAACTGACCAGGAGGGGAGTATGCAGTGGCTTCCAATAAACCAAGATAAAGTACTGCAATGGTACTTTGATTTGAGCATCTTAGAACTGGAAACAAAATGGACTCTTCTATAAATCATGATAATGCTGTGACTGCAGGGAGAAAAAAGAAGGGGCGGTTATGCGAATGCAATAAGAGATAAAAAAGCAGGACGTTAAAAAAGTGAACTCCATTGTCATGTTATGGAAAAAAGCAAACTCTCAAGGCAAGAGCAGTTTGCATACATTGGCAAGAGATCGGTATGTAAATGGGAGGGTGCCAGCAGCTTGTCAAAGCTGAGTTATGAGCTTCAGAGAGGTGGTATTCATTAAACCGTGCTGGGCCCTAAGCAAGTGCCCTAGGGCACCCCTTGGCATAGACATCAGAGCCGCTGGACAAGGTGGTGAGACAGAAGACCTGTCTGTGGTCAAATAAAAGCCACCAATGTCAACCTGGCTTTGCTGTTACAGCTGGGTGTAATTGAGTGTGTGGCCAGTAATTACAGATGTGCAGGCATTTCTCCAAGAGGCAGACTGCTTTGGAAATTTTCCACCATTGGACGTTCAAGGAACTTACCTGCAATTGTCACTTTGTAAATGTTCTGTGTAATGTTTGAAATATAAATAGGGTGTATAAAGTCCTCTTCCTTAAATCAAGTGTTTTTTGTCTATACATAAGAGTGACCCTGTACTGAGGTTGCATGTACTACCTTTTCCCCAAACTCAATATGTGAGAGACTCTGAATCATGTATCCACATGTAAAATGTTCTCTTCTTTGGAAACTTGTGAGATTTCCACATTTATGCAATGACAAGAGGCAAATTGAGTCTAAGCTTGGGTCCATTACATGGAAATGTATCATAATTTTAGCATGTTAAAAGCCAAAGGGATTACTCTAAAGGCCCGAACATACTCAGGCGGAATGTACGCAGAACGGACTCTGCGGAGGTCCGCGCGGACTCAAAGCGGATGTCTGCAAGCCCTGTGCATGCAAAGCTCAGATTTTACGACCGGCGGACTCCGCTCCGAGCACCAGTGACTGCTCGGCATGTATTTTTCACATCTCGGGGATTTTTCACGGACATTTTTACAGGAAACCACAACGTGGAAGTGCGCTCGACTATGAAAGCCCGAATGACTGCAAACATTCCTCACGGAGTCCGCTCCACTAAGAGTACGCCCAAGTATGTTCGGGCCTTAACCTGTAGCTAACTTGTAACCTGATGATCCAGTTTAGAGTTAAACTATTTCCCTCAGCCCCATTTTCCATATTTACAGGCTGGAGTGAGGACACAGAACAATATGGAATTGGTTTCTTTACAGATCTGGCACCTAATTTTGAACAGCTCAGAGCGTTTAGACCAAAGATTGAATTGGTTCAGAACTGGAAAAGTTGGTTCTAAGTTGCGACCAAAAAATAGCAGCTTTTCCTTGACGTAAAGTGACATCACTGGGGGTGTTATATTCCAGAAAGTCATGTATGACATTGATAATCTGCAAACTTTTGTTCTGTTATTATAGATATTTGTTTTTACTAAACCAACTATTACCACTGCAGTTTTTTTTTTTCAATTTGCAGCAACAATTTCTCACTTGACTTCTCCAATGTTGCCTTCTCCATCCTCTTTTTCTAACCTGTAAAATATGACAGTGATGTCATCACAGTTCACACTTCAGGTCAAGAAAACCCTGCTATTTTTTGGTTCCAGCTTAGAACCAACTTTTCAGGTTCTGAACCAGTTTATTTTTTGGTCAAAATGCTCTGAACAATTCAAAATTAGGTTCAAGAACTGGGACAGAACTGGTTTGATGTTGGTGGAAAAGAGGTATAGGAGGAATGAGTGTGGTTACTGGTGCTGGAAATGAAATGTTTACAAACAGTAACTAGAACAGTAGTTTTCCTTTAAAAAGCCTCTGGTTGAAGTTGTGGGCAGGGTTTTTGAGATGTAATGGCAAGTCTGTGGCTCTCTGTTCTACCATAGCTTTCACAGGTCGGCGGGGGACAGTGAGGTGTGCATGTGTGTGTATGGGGGGTTGCTTGGATCATGTCCTTCTGAGCTGAAGCTCACTGTGCCTTGATGCCTCAGAAAGGCCAGAGTTGCTGAAACTTAGACTTAGACTTAGACTTAGACTTGGGGGGGCTGTTTCAGTCCAATGTCCAACGTGCTACTAATTAACAGAGAGCCAAAACACTAGTGTGCAGCTGTTAGCTCAGAAAGAAATCAGATCTCTCTGGATTTATTTTATTCATTTCTTCTTACGTGGGCTCAATCAAACATATTCAAGACACCTTGCTGAGCCAGTCACACTCACATCTATTGTGGCTGTGTGGCTCTATAGCACTAATAACATTTGGGGTGTATTCATACAAACACATATTTTAGTCTCCTTTCAATTGGCGGGATGGAGCTGTAGCAGCTAATGTATTCACAGTCCAACTGCCGTTCCCAACAAAGGGGGGAAAAAGCTGGACTTGCTTGAGTAACCGTAATAATTGGAAAATGATTTTGATAGCCTGAAACAATCTAATATATTACAGAAATTTATTAAAATAATATCAAATCAAATTAACTGCTATTCCATAATGAATTAGGTAACAAGTTAGGCAGATATTAATCGCTATCCCCACCCTAAGGCCAGAGCAGACTGGGAGAGAGGATGATGAGGGAGGGGTGTGAGGAGGGATGATGGGAAAGAGGGATGGAAGGATGGAAGGGAGGGGGGGAAGGGGTTATTAACTTGGCTCTTGCGGCTTGTTAGAACTCAGTAAGGAAAGCAGCAAGTAAACTCCTAGAGGAAGTCTAGACTTTTTTGTCTCCTCCTGCCTCTGTTTTCCAGAGTTTCATTTGCCATAATTTCATAAGAGTTCTTGCAGAAGAGGGTGTAACTCTGCAACAAAGGTATACAACCGTAGCCCACCTACACCCTCCTAAATAATACTTGATTGGCTGGTAGAAACAAGCCCCTTAAATGGACCTGCAATTAGGCTGGCGTACCATGTCTTCATCCACGGCTGCTGTTACTCACTGTGGTTCCCCTTACTGGCATCTCTGAGGATGCCTATGGGGGCCTTGCAGGGAAACGTGGTTTTTAATCAAGTCCAGGTCTGAGTCCTTTGAAATCATAATCAGATGCCTGGCTGGCTGGGCCGTGCCAGATATTTAATGTCTCAGGCCTGTGCCAGCTCTCCCTTCAGCACAGCAAGTCTCCCCTTAATTCCATCACGCCAATCAATTACTGCACTCATCGACTCTGGGCCAGTTAAATAACCAGTTGCAGCCCTCTGCGTGCTCTGATATTGTGGCTCAATGCAGTGTTTTCACAGACCTAACCACATGGCTTTTTAAAGAAATTACCTAAAGACTTTAAAGAGAGAGGGATGGTGAACTATTTGCCCCTCTTGCATTGCTGTGTCTGCGGGGATTAAAAGAAGAAGATAACCAAAAGGATGACAGTGCTGATGACGTTCTCTGGAGTGGCACAAGGCTGACGAACCCTTATCCCGTGCTACTGTAGCACTAATAGATGAGGCTTAACCTAGTCCAGAGGATCCAAGGGTTTTTGTCAATTTAGGATCACTTTACCAGGATTTCAGCAGTGTGGCAGCATGGATTATCATTTGCGGCCTGCAGCACGATGGGGGTATCTGCCCCCGAACCTGCGATAATGGGGTCTGCTCTCCCAAAGGAGATAAGACGAGCTACTTATCAAAGACATTGCAGGTGTTCGCAAAGTCAATTGTGGGTGAAAGGCGAACAACTAGCAGGGATTTCAGTGTTGTGTGAGACACTCTCCCGTTGAGTCCTTTGCTGACAAGATTAAACAAGCCCCCAATGAAGAGTCGCGGTATCACACGTCACTGAGAGGCAGAATTTAGGCATGTTGTCAAACTTACTGAGGAAAGGAAAGTCCAGCAAGTTTTCCCTTAGAGCTGAGAGGAGGTGTGCAAATGGACACTTTTCTTTAACCTGATATGTCCATGAAGAAATCCCTCCTTCAACCACATTTCAAAAAAGATCCGAGGAGTTGTGAAAGATGCATCACCCTGACACTTACAAACACCAGCCTCCACTCCCAGCTGGAGGAAAAATGCCAAATATAAAACAATCCACTTTTTTTTATTTTTAATTACTAATTATTTCAGGGAGGCTTTAATGGCTTTATTTTAGCTGTCACAGTCATCAGAGAAAGACAGAAAACGATGGAAAGAGAGGAAGAGAGGGAGGCAGGATTAGGTTTCTCCTGGGGAAAGCAGGGAGGAGGGAGGACAGCTCGTTCCTGATCCAGGGGGTTTTCAGGCCAGGGGGGTGACAGCTGCACTGTCTTTAGCCTGGATTTGAATTTGAATTCTATCTAACGATGCAGCGCCGGCGAGGACTTGGCAGGGCAGTCTGCTAATCTCCCAGACACAAATGCCTGGGCTTTTCTTGTGTGCCCTCGCAGAGATTTGAGTAATTAAAGTTAAATTGAAGGGAATAAAAAATATCCTTCTTGTACCCAGGCTGTCTTGCTAATGCCAAGTGTGAATAGTCAGGTTTGTCCTCAGAACTATAATCCCCAACGTTATTTCTCTTCTCCCTTTCTCTCTCCCTTTTTCCTCTCTCTCTAAAAAGCTGAGGTGCCGCCAAGTTTTCACAAGCTCTAAAGACAGTGATAAGGCGATGGCAATGGCCGCAGCCTTTCATCTTGCAGGCATCTTTGAGGAAAAAGGGAAGAAAAGAGGTGACTAACGAAGGGGGAGGGATGGAGTAAATCTGCAAGAAAAAGTGCAAATGGCCAGCTGTTGGAGAGCGTCCATCATGTTGGAGGAATTGGCTTGAGAAGTCCGGACTTGTCGGAGTTAGGAGAGTTAAGCAGCAAAACAGGCCTCCTTGGCAGCTGGTTAACCCTTCTCTTCCTCTCACACTGCTTCCTAGAGTTGGGTGTGTGGACTTTAATGGGTCCTTAGGGTGGTTCCACTAAATCCTGATTAGAATTAGCAGTAGTTTAAATTTACTGTATAATAATTCTATAGAAATTATCATCATCAGATAATTAAATGCAGGCAATTGTACAATTAAATACTAAATCAGCAACAATGAATCTTCCCAAATGGGACTACATCTTATTAAATGGCTTCCTGCTCTGATACTGCTTTGTGTTTGGTGTTTTCATGGGACATAGAGAAACCTGATTTTTCAGAAACCCATATACTTAACCTTAACATTACACAGGTTTCTGATTGTCTATGTCTTCTGTAATGACTGATTTACCTCAACAGTTGTGGATCTTTGGTTTCTGGCTGTCTAGATCCTGCTGCATTTACCACTTTTATTCATTTGGGTTTTTTTATCTGACCACCAGTGGAAGACATGAGTGACAAATCCATTTGTCAAGCATTACAGGTGTCAGACTGTGTAACGAGGTTGGAGTGAGAATGCCTTGCCAGTGCACCTCCAAAATATGTTTCACCAACCTGAGTGCCAAGCAAGCTGATTGGCTGATCCAACTCCTGTTGGAAGGAGGCTTTAAGAGTACTCAAACTCTTCTATTCAAGCTTTTAAAAACTCGGATAAGGGCCAATTCAGATTTTTGAAACCAGGAACTTATGTTCACATGTGAAAACACTCAGGGCTCTAGTTTCGCAGACCGGACAAGGCGGGGCCTCAGCACACCTGCGCTTCGCCAACTGGGTGTAGCCAGGCGGATTTTGCAAGTTTGGCACACCGTGCGCCTGGTGCAGCTACTCCTCTTTCCCACCTCCGTCCCTCCTACCTGCGCAAGCCAGAAAGAGGGAGGAGAGAAGGCGTGGAGTGGGTTTTACACACATCACACCAATCAAATGAGCCCCTCTCCTCACCCTTAAATGCGCTGTACGAAGGCGTAATGAGAGTTTACTCAATTTGCCATGGCAGAAGAGAGCAGCAGCGTCAGACGGCCAAACTTCTCCCAGGAGGAAACTGATGTTTTGGTCCGGGAGGTCCAAGCTCGCAGTGTCCGAATATACGGAACTGCGAGCAGACCTCCACGGGCTGATGATGCAAAGGTAGCCTGGGAGGAGGTCACCACAATTGTAAATCAATGTTGCATTTCTCTCGTGCGCACATGCTCTCTCTTTCTCTCTCGCAGTTTCACTGTTTCTTTTCTTTTGACTTTTCTAAGATGACAGATGCTGAATATATACTCCCTATCTGATGCTGTGGCTGTTTGTGATTGGAGGGATGTGAACTCATTAGTTTGTAGCTGTGTTAATCAAATCAGGTTGGGTTTCCATTGCGCATGCCAAACGGCGCCAATCCCCTTTGATCTGACATCAGATGTGACGGGACAGTCGATATAGAGGTACATTTATGTGCTGATTGCAGATAGTTGCATTGAATAGTGGTTTTGGGGTATTTATTGCATCGTTAATGTGCCTGACATTCTGGAAACCTGCCTGTGAGGTTTTGGTGACATGTGCGCACTGTCCGCCGGTCAGCCAAACTTTGGCTTACACCGGCTGCACTCCGCCTGCGCAGACAGTAGACCTGGTTTCAGCTGGTGAGATTTTAGTGCACCTTCGGTGAAGCCTTTTGGCACGAAACTGTCACTGCGCCAAGATGGATTTGTCGACACCTCCCCCTGCTGCGCCGCCACACCCATCTCAGTGCACCTCGGTCTGCCAAACTACCAAACTTAGCGCGCCTCGGGTTGCGCTGCTCGAAACTAGCTCTGCGCAGGGTTCGCCACCCTGCGTCACCCTGCGCTGCGCCAGGAAACGAGAGCCCTCAGTGTAAAAGTCAACTTGATCTGGGGTGTTAGTATTCATGTAAATGCAAATAGTGACTGTCTGCACCACATATAAATCATATACAGGGTTGTCACTTAGTACCTTATGATTCATGGTAAATGATAAACAGTTACTTTAACACTACATGTTACATTCATACACTGTTGGCTGAGGCTACCCTTAAAAGTGTCACTTTCCACAGCTTAAACATTCATATGCATACACACACCAATGGCACAGCCATGTGAAACAATCTGGAGTTCAGTATCTTGCCCAAGGATACCTCAATATGTGGACTGGAGGAGGTGAGGGTCAATTGCTGATCCTCTGATTAGTGCATGACCGACTCATGAGGCACAGCCACACCTAACATTACATTACAAGGGAGTGTGACTGAATCCGATTGGATTCAGTTATTTTGCCCAAATAATCTTAACAAGGGCCACTTATTGGCTTTCAATTGCATCCCATAGTCTTTATCAGAAGACTGAGTTTGTCCATTATGAGTATTGATATGAGTACCAGTTCTGAGCAAACTTACCTCTTTATCACCACATGGAGTACTCAGCAAAGTCCATCTGCTGATGAAGACTACAAGAGGTGGTTGAAAGCTCTGGAAAAAGCTAGTAAACAAACCTTGTGTTGAGATCATTTTATAAAATGTTCAGTGTGTAGGATTTAGAGGCAACCATTGGCAGAAATGGAATATAATATTCATCTTGGTTTTCATTGGTATATATTCACCTGAAACTAAGAGTCATTGTATTTTTATAACCTTAGAATGAGCTGTTTATACCTACATACAGATGGAGTCCCCTGCAGTTTTCTACAGAACAAACAAATCAAACACTGGCTCTAGATAGGGCAATACATGTTTTCGCATCAGCCATAAGATTTCCTTCGCACATGGCACACTGGAAAAGTTTTAGTTAGTTGCAGTCTGCAACCTTGCAACTAGATGCCACTAAATTCTAAGGGTGGGGGGGGGGAAAAATCAATGCAGTATAATTATTTTGTATGGAAATATTGTATCATCACACAGTGCCAAGATTTTTTTTTTCATTATATAATATTACAAATACAAATTAAACTTTAGGTAGCCTAGTAAAATAACATAATCAATTGCTTTTTCAGCCCACTAGATACATTTTGCTGCTGCACAAAATGGCTGAAGTAAGATAACTAAAAAACATCTTATTAGCAAAACAGATGTTGTTTAGGGACATTATTTACAGTTTAATAAAGGCAATACATTGCAATATATTGCAATACTCAGCATATTGCAACATATTTAAAATCACGACAATATTGTATCTGGACTGAAGTATCTTATCGTGGATCCTCTAGTGATTCCCACCCCTACTAAATTCTACATACTACAACTGTTGAATGTTGTATAAAGGTCTAATGTCTTCAGTTTAAATATTTAAAATCTGTTTTTCTGTAATATTAGAAAAAAAAACAATAGCAGTGTCAAAAGTAACAGAACTCAGAGACACAAGGTGATACCTTCTTTTTTGTGAGAAAGGTAAGGAATTAAAAGGATTCATGCAAAAATCAATATATGCGAAACATGACAGTGTGAAATGCATATAATACATATAGACTGGGACTGTTTATGCAGGTGCATTTAAATGCCATTGCCTTGTTTCTGATTTACATCCCTCTCCTTCTCCTCCTTCTCCTCTCTCTCTCATTAGGTGTGAACCACGCTCATCCTGTGCCTCCAGTAGGTTTGGTGATGGATCAGTCATTACAGCAGGGACTGGCGACGCGAACTGAGTCAATAGAGGAAGAATTAAGTTCTCCCATGGCCATCTGTGTGATGATGATGAGGAGGAGCTGCCACCAAATTAACCTGGGACTGAATGGACAATTGCTTTAGTATGTGAATGAGTGTGTGTGTGTGTGTGTGCATACATAACATTTACAGTGGAGTGCTTACACATCAGTGTTTGGTTTATGGTATGTGTATGATGTGTGCTGATGTGTATGATGGATCTGTGTTGGTGTGTGTGTGTGCAGGTCAAGTGACAGTGTTCTCCTGGCCCTCTGCTGACTCACAGGCCAAGCTGCCTGAAGCTAATACCTCTGCAACATTACTCCCTCTACTCTCTCTGTTTCTCCCTGTCTCCCCCCACCCCCCCCCCATCTTCTTTGCCCTGGTAATTGAAGAAATGGAAAAAAACTCAAGACTGTAAACTAATTCTTCCATTTGCCATCCTCCATTCTCCTCCGTCTACCATTTGCCTCTCAAGGCTACTGTTTGTTCCTCTTTCCCAAAATACGTTCCTCCTCCTCCTCCTGTCCTTCTCTTCCTTCTCTACCTCTTTTAACCATCCTCCCCTCTTCCTCATTCTTGGCCTGTTCAAATGAATCCATCGTCCATGTGCTTACCACATCAGTGTCTGTGGGGGATTTGGGGGCGGCAGTAGCTCAGTTCATAGGGACTTGGGTTGGGAACCGGAGGGTCGCTTGTTTAAGTCCCCGTCCGGACCAAAATATGGAGCGTGGACTGGTAGCTGGAGAGGTGCCAGTTCACCTCCTGGGCACTGCCGAGGTGCCCCTGAGCAAGGCACCGAACCCCCCAACCGCTCAGAGCACCTGTCACGGGCAGCCCACTCTGACATCTCTCCACTTAGTGCATGTATAGGTCCAGTTTGTGCATATGTGTGTTCGGACCTGTGTGTAATTGACAACAGAGTAAAAAATTGAATTTCCCCTCAGGGATTAATAAAGTATATATAAATAAATAAATAAATAAATAAATAAATAAATAAATAAATAAATTTATATTTGCATAACTGATTGTGTGAAAATAATCTCTAGATATACGGTAGGAAAACTCACCATGGGTGCACTTCAGTTTAGTAACATCGGCAGTAAGGGTGCATAGTCTAATTGGCTGATTACTGAGCCTCAATACTACTACTGTTTTGCTGCGTTGGAGGTGAGGCTTAGTGAATTGGAAGTGCGGCTCCGCACCATGGAAAAACCATTCAGTGGCTGCGGTAGTTAGCCAGCCCCCTGTAGCCGACGCAGAGCCACATAGCATAGCCTCTGCTAGTGGCCCCCCGGGAACCCCCGTGAGAGTCTGGGTAACTGTCCGAGAGAAGTGTAATTCCAAGCCGAAGCCCACGGTTCACCACCAGCCTGTTCATGTTTCCAACCGCTTTTCCACACTCAGCGACATACCTGCTGAGGAGAAAACTCGGATCATTGGCAGCTCTATTTTGAGAAACGTGAAGTTAGCAACACCAGCGGCCATAGTCAGATGTTTCCCTGGGGCCAGAGCGGGTGACACTGAGTCAAATTTGAAACTGCTGGCTAAGGCTAAACATAGATTTAATAAGATTGTTATTCACGTTGGCAGCAACGACACCCGGTTACGCCAATCGGAGGACACTAAAATTAATGTTGCCTCTGTGTGTGAATACACAAAAACTATGTCAGACTCCATAGTTTTCTCTGGACCCCTCCCAAATCTGACCACTGATGACATGTTTAGCTGCATGTCATCATTTAATCGCTGGCTGTCCAGGTGGTGTCCAGCAAACAATGTGGGTTTCGTTAATCATTGGCAAACTTTCTGGGGAAAACCTGGTCTTATTAGGAGAGACGGCATTCATCCTTCTAACCCTTTAACGGGAAAAAAAGGTAGAAACCTCAGGAAGAGCAACTGAGGAGGGATCCCTCTTCCAGGACGGACAGACGAGCAATAGATGTCTTACAGAACAGATCAACATGATAAATTAACAGTAATCCATATGACACAATGAGACAGAAAGAGAGACAGAGAGAGATGCAGGACAGACAGTAATGACAGCAGCTTACAACAACATTAATGAAAGTAATAAAATTATAATTATAATTATGGCTATTGTGGTACAATAAGTTGAAAGTAAATATTAATATCTGATAGTATACATATGTGCCAATAATCATGTGTATAATAACAGTAGAAGTATGACTAATGATAACAGCAGCAGCAGGAGGCATCAGGCAAGACCACAGCAGCAGCACAACCACACACGTCACACTATCCAGGCACCGCTGTGATGTAAGTTAACCTGCGAGACAGTGTAGTACAAGGGCTCCGGAGAAGAAACCGAGTTAGTGACATGCAGTATGGCCGAGTTGGCAAGATGCAATAACAGGACATGAGTGTTAGCAAAGGGGAGAGAGAGAGAGAGAGAGAGAGAGAGAGAGAAGGAGAGAAGGTGCTCGGTGTATTATAGGAAAGTCTTAAGTCTAGTCTTAAAGGGAAATTTCGGTTTATTTCAACCCGTCTCCTATCATCCTAAATTTGTTTCAAGTCATTAGTGACATAGAAATAATAGTTAGCATGTTAGCCGTTAGCCTAGATACAGCCGTAGCGTCAGACCTGTTAAAACTTAATTGAACGGGCATCCTTTCAAGTGCAAAGTTAGTCCACTAAACAAGCTTTTTCTCCACAAAGACCGCCTCATATCGTTAGGATAAATGTCAGAGAACATATAGAAAACGACATGTAAACGTGTTGTCTTATCTTACCGGTGTGGTGCCATGTTTGTTGTTTACCATTTAGCTAAGGCTGCAACCGGTCCCATTCCTTGCAGCAGAGGTATTCCTCTTCTGTGGGCAAACGGGTTCAGCATTCACAGGTAACGTTACACCACCGATCTCCAGAGCTAAAGCCTTCCAGCAGCCATTCCTCCTCTGTCGTCCTCTACCTGTTGCGCCTCTCTCTCTCTCCTCCTCCGTTCTTCAATTTCACAAAGCTCTTCGTCAGTGTATTCTGGCTCACATAAATAAGGGCGGCCATAAAACTCTGCAAAATCAAATTCCTCCTCCACAAAGTCGTAGTCTGGCAAAAAGTCAGCCATTATTCTATAAATCTTTCATAAAATAAATGAATCAATCTTTCAGGCTACTGTCCGGTTCTGCCTTGCAGCTGCTGCGGCGTGTTCTTGCAAAATTTCAGACATGGTATGAGATCGCTGCTTGTTCTCGTGATATTTTGGCCGCGCTTTGGGAAGCAGAGGTAAATGGTAAACACATGGTAAGGTAAGACAACAACTCTGAAGACCACCTAAATGTGGAATGTTAGTATATAGGCTTTCCACATCGAGAGGCGATGGCCGCCCTTATTTATTTGAGCCAGAATACACTGACGAAGAGCTTCATGAAACTGAAGAATGGAGGAGGAGAGAGAGAGAGGCACAACAGGTAACGCTAGAGGATGACAGAGGAGGAATGGCTGCTGGAAGTTAGCTAAATGGTAAACAACAAACATGGCACCACACCGGTAAGGTAAGACAACACGTTTACATGTCGTTTTCTATATGTTCTCTGACATTTATCCTAATGATATGAGGCGGTCTTTGTGGAGAAAAAGCTTGTTTAGTGGACTAACTTTGCACTTGAAAGGATGCCCGTTCAATTACGTTTTAACAGGTCTGACGCTACGGCTGTATCTAGGCTAACGGCTAACATGCTAACTATTATTTCTATGTCACTAGTGACTTGAAACAAATTTAGGACGATAGGAGACGGGTTGAAATAAACCGAAATTTCCCTTTAAATGTGGAGACAGTGTCTGCCTCCCGGATCGCAACAGGAAGATGATTCCACAGGAGAGGAGCCTGATAGCTGAAGTCTCTGGCTCCTGATCCACTTTTGGTAACTTTGAATCACGAGTAACCCTGCATTCTCAGAGCGCAGTGTTCTGGTGGGATAGTAGGGCACTATGAGCTCTCTAAGATATGACGGAGCCTGACCATTTAGAGCTTTATAAGTTAACAGTAGGATTTTAAATTAAATTCTGGATTTTACAGGGAGCCAGTGCAGAGAAGCTAAAACAGGTTCGTTCCTGTCAATACACATGCTGCTGCATTCTGAATTAGCTGGAGAGTTTTTAAAGACTTATTAGAGCTACATGATAATAGAGAGTTACAGTAATCCAGCCTTGAGGTAACAAAAGCGTGGACCAATTTTTCTGCATCTTTTCGGGTCTTACGGTATTGCTAGAGGCCAGAGCAATGCCATCTGGAGAAACTATGTCATCAGATAAAGAGTCTCTGAGTTGTTTGGGGCCAAGAACAATAACTTCAGTTTTGTCTGAATTTAACATAAGGAAATTGGTGCTCATCCAGATTTTTATGTCTTTATGGCAATTATGAAGTTTAGTTAATTGATTAGTTTCTTCTGGCTTCAACGATAAATACAATTGTGTATCATCCGCATAACAATGGAAATTTACAGAGTGATTTCTAATGATGTTACCTAAAGGAAGCATATATAGAGTATAGAGTGAATAGGATTGGTCCAAGCACAGAACCTTGTGGAACTCCAAAACAAACTTTAGTATGTAAGGATGATTCATCATGAACATGAACAAACTGGAAATGATCAGATAAATAAGATTTAAACCAGCTTAGTGCAGAACCTTTTAGGCCAATTAAGTGTTCCAGTCTCTGTAGCAGAATTTGATGGTCAATTGTGTCAAATGCTGCACTAAGATCTAATAAAACAAGTACAGAGACAAGTCCTTTGTCTGAAGCAATCAGAAGATCATTTGTAATTTTAATTAGCGCTGTCTAAGTGTTATGATGCACTCTAAATCCTGACTGAAATTCTTCAAATAAATTATTATCATGGAGAAAATCACACAGCTGGTCTACTTTCTCAAGGATCATTGAAAGAAAGGGAAGATTAGATATTGGTCTATAGTTGGCTAACACCTCTATATCCAGGGTGAGCTTTTTTAGTTGAGGTTTAATTACAGCTACCTTAAAAGACTGTGGTACATAGCCTGTTAATAAGGATATATTGATCATATCTAATATATGAGTGTTAACTAAAGGAAAGACCTCCTTAAGTAGCCTAGTTGGGATGGGGTCTAAGAGACACGTTGATGATTTAGATGAAGAAATCACTGCGGTCAATTCTTGAAGCGAAATCGGGGAGAAGCAATCTAAATATATATTAGGTCTTACAGCTGTGTTTGAGGGCAGACCGGTACTATCTGAGGACAGGAGGTCATGAATTTTGCCTCTAACAGTTAGAATTTTGTCATTAAAAAAGCTCATAAAATCATTACTGCTAAAGGAATACAAGGCTCAATAGAGCTTTGACTCTCAGTCAGCCTGGCTACAGTGCTCAAAAGAAACCTGGGGTTGTTCTTATTTTCTTCTATTAAAGATGAGTAATAGTTTGCTCTGGCATTGCAGAGGCCCCTCTTATACGTTTTGAGACTGTCTGCCCAAATTAAATGCAATGGTGAACCGTGGGCTTCGGCTTGGAATTACACTAATAAGACCAGGTTTTCCCCAGAAAGTTTGCCAATGATTAACGAAACCCACATTGTTTGCTGGACACCACCTGGACCGCCAGCGATTAAATGATGACGTGGCTAAACATGTCATCAGTGCCCGGACATGTCCACTTTTCACGTCCTGTCCAGGGCGCCCGGGGGGGTGTTTATAAATTGATGATAATGTCCAGTTTTCCTTGTGTGTGTGTGTGTGTGTGTGTGTGTGTGTGTAATCCCCGAGAGGCTGCTTTATCTGCGGATCTCCAACACTCACAACGAGGCATTATTCTAAGCTTCACAGATGAACTGCAGAAAAAATTTACCAACTTACCATCCCGACCCGGTCGGGATATATGGGAGGCTGAATGCACCGTGTGCAAAGCTGGCACATATGATTCTGTGTCTAATAAAGGTGCCGGGGAGCTCAAAGTTGGATTTTCTAATACAGAAGAGGTATTATTTAGAAAATTATTTCATATTATTTTTTTATTTATTTGTCCAGTAAGACTTGAAAAGATAGCTATTATTTTACAAGTTGATTTTTCTAATACAAAAGAGACATTATTTCTATCATTATTTCATTCCAGAGATTTTACATTTATTTTACATTTATATTTATTTTTGTACAATTGAAACTTGTAAAACGATTATTATTTTAGGCATAATAAAAGCAAGTTGAGTAACCTCTGAGAAGCCTATCTAAATTTCTGTCTTTGGGAGATTTTATTTTGTAATATAACTGAATTTTCTATCCATACATATAAACTTTAAATATAGTAAAATTATAAGGCATCTTAGAGTAAACTGCGAGTATCATTTAAGTAGGCTATCACGTGGCCGGGCCGAGTGTCCTCTTTTTTGGAAATCAAAATATGGTCACCCTAAGGGAATTCAGATTCAGATTCAGATTCAGAATACTTTATTAATCCCCGGGGGGAAATTGTTTTTGTTCCAATGCTCCGTGCAAAGTAGAAATAGAAATACAGCATGAATGGAAACAAGAGATAAAGATGAAGATATAAATAAAATACTAAAATAGACAATGGAATAAATAAAATAAAATATTAAAGTAGACATTAAAATAAAATAAAATAAAATTTTAAAGTAGACATTAAAATAAAATAAAATATTAAAGTAGACAATAAAATAAAAGTAAATAATAAAATAGTAAAGTAGACAATCTGAAATATATACAATATACAATGAAATGGTTGTAGCATTATAAATGAAATGAGAATGAGTAGTTATATTGTTTGTTTCGTTTTATAAATAGCCAAATGAGTCCAATCATCAGAGGGAGGAGTTGTACAGTTTAATGGCCACAGGTAAGAAAGACTTCCTGTGGCGCTCAGTGGTGCATTTAGGAGCAATCAGTCTCTGGCTGAAGGTGTTCCTCTGTTTGACCAGAGCGTTGTGGAGAGGGTGAGAGCCATGCTGAAGTATCGCCTGCACCTTCGACAGCATCCTCCTGTCTGACACTGCTGTCAAAGAGTCAAGCTCCACCCCCACATCGTCACTGGCCTTTCTGATCAGCTTGTTGAGTCTGTTGGCATCGGCTACTCTCAGTCTGCTGCCCCAGCACACCACAGCAAACAGAATAGCACTGGCCACCACAGACTCATAAAACATCCTCAGCATAGTCCGGCAGATGTTAAAGGAGCGGAGCCTCCTCAGAAAATAGAGGCGGCTCTGTCCCTTCTTGTAAAGGACTTCAGTGTTCTTAATCCAGTCCAGTTTATTGTCGATGAACACACTCAGATACTTGTAGTGTTCTACGATGTCCACGTTATGCCCCAGGATGGAAACTGGGGTCACTGGTGTCCTCATTCTCCTCAGATCCACCACCAGCTCTTTTGTCTTTGTTGTGTTGAGCTGCAGGTGGTTCAGCTCACACCGTGAGACAAAGTTATCCACCACAGCCCTGTATGCAGCCTCCTCACCCTTGCTGATACATCCAATGACAGCAGAGTCATCAGAAAACTTCTGAAGATGGCAAGACTCTGGTAGCTGAAGTCCGTGGTGTAAAGGGTGAAGAGGAAAGGAGAGAGGACAGTCCCTTGTGGGGTGTAGTGTAAGATGTAATCTTTAATCAGGTAAAGGTGTTATACTGCATAATTTGATTAAGAGCAAAGGTTATATAACCATGTTTTATGTATAAGTTCCTATAAAACTACTGTTATACAAGTCTATGTATTCATAACACGAGGTTATATATTCACATATTGAAGAGCACACATGTACCACACCATGTACTGTCTGATAATAACACACACACACACACACACACACACACACTCTAAGGTTCACAGTGTATGAAAGCACAGGGGATTGTATAGAGAAAGTCCCCAGGTTCCATATGTTTTTAAAAAATAAAGTGAAACCAGGTTCGAATCTAATGGTGGGAGAATTTGGGGATTTCCAGGCCCAGAGATTACACCATTAGGTCATGTTTGGACAAGGGCCCAAGGGGCCTGCCACCAATAGATTTGGACCAGGTGAAAAAGGGCTAAAAAGAAAAAGACCTGCCACCAATAAATTCGAACGCAGGTAGGATGGACTAAAGGAAAAAGGTGGAGATTCTCTCGAATCTTCACCAGCATAAAAGGGAGCAGCGCAGAAAGTGAAACTTCAGTCTTGTTCCGGAGCTTGACTCATGAGTTGTATGTGTTGTTGCTTGTGAACACATTAAACTCGATTGTACTAGATTCCATTTGACTCCAGTGTTTCTCAGTGCCAACTGAACCTAAGATACTAAATCAACATCAGAGGACGATCTGCAAGAGAAGTACAAGATGAGGTCGGGAGCCATCTGGCCCACTTCCAGGCACCGATTTTCGCTTCTACAGGGGCCCCGGTGTTGCTGACCACTGTATCTGACACACAGTGCCGCAAGCGCACGTACTGTGGTTGGCCAGTGAGGTAATCCACAGTCCAGGACACAAGGGGGGGATCCACCAGCATCGCCGTCAGCTTGTCACCCAGTAGAGCAGGCCTGATGGTATTGAAAGCATTGGAGAAGTCAAAGAACGTGACCCTCACAGTGCTCCCCGGCTTGTCCAGGTGGGCGTAGACGCGGTTCAGCAGGTAAATGAGGGCATCCTCAACTCCAATCTGGGGCTGGTAGGCGAACTGGAGGGGATCCAGGTGTGGCCTGACCATAGGCCTGAGTCTCTCCAGGGTCTTCATGATATGTGACGTCAGTGCCACCGGTCGGTAGTCCGAGAGACCACTGGGCTGCGGTGTCTTTGGCACTGGAACGAAGCAGGACATCTTCCATATCACAGGGACCCTCTGGAGGCTCAGGCTCATGTTGAAGACACGATAAAAGCACTCCACAGAGCTGTTCGGCGCAGGCTCTGAGAACCCATGGGCTGACACCATCAGGGCCTGCAGCCTTACCGGCAGGGAGTTTGCTCAGCTGTCTCCTAACATGTACAGGTGTAAAGAGTGCAGGTTGAGGAGGGGGAGAGTTGAAGTCCAAAGTGAGAGGAGGGCAGGTAGCATGGGAGTCAGAGGAGGTGTGAGGAGTGGGGGATGGGTGTGAGGGGCTCATCAAGTTGGATGAGGTGCTATCAGGAGGAGGAGGGGGGGTCAGAAGTGGTGGTGGCTGGGACAGTCAGCAGGAGAGCCAACAGGGGCCCGGGCTGCAGTGTCAAACCTATTGAAGAACAGATTTAACTCATTGGCCCTAGCCACACTACCATCAGCTCCACTGCTAGTTGGTCTGTAACCGGTGATGCTCCTGATACCACTCCAGACCTCCCTCATGTTATTCTGCTGGAGTTTTCTCTCCAGCTTCCTCCTGTAGCCGTCCTTAGCCTCTTTGATCTTTGCACTCAGCTCCCTCTGAATGTCCCTCAGCTCCTCCCTGTTGCCACCTCTGAAAGCCCTCTTCTTCTGGTTAAGTATGGCTTTGATGTCCTTTGTTACCCAAGGCTTGTTGTTTGGGTAACAATGCACAGTCCTTGCTGGGACAATGCCGTCCACATTTCTACGAAATTCGGTTGGTATGATGTAGAGCCAATTCTGAGGTCATATCTTGAAGGTGGTCATGACTGGTCAGTGTGGGCATGGCTTATTACAAGATAAACAACAAACATTAATTTCAGCCAAACTATTATGCTGAGGGCTTTGAAATTTTAATGGTACATATAGAATAGGACACAGATCTTCCGTACCAAAAATTGCACATGTACTCCACTAGGTGGCGCTATAATGGATGCAAACGCGTTTTTGCCTGCAACTTACACATTTTAAATGACACTTTCACAAACATTATATCCATGTGTTCCCTGGATAGAGTTGGGTTTTCTGACACAGGCCCCACCCACTTCTGCTGCACATTCTCTTTGCTAATTCGCCACATGTCCAAAACCTACTTTTTAGAACTCCTCCTACATTTTAAGTGCCACCTGCCTGAAACTTTGCACATAGAATCGCCAGATGTGTCTGATGAAAAGTTATCAAAAGGATTTTGGCACTCCAAAAAATGCGCTTGTTACAACCAAACAATCTTTTTTGCTAGCTAAAAAACACACATTGTTTCATATTTCGCTCAGAGTAGATGCTTTCAACATCAAACTTAAAGTCACTCGTTCCCAAGGTTATCCAGAGGCTTTGTGCCAAATTCGTCGCAAATCAGTCTATAGGTGGCGCTATAACGGATGCAAAGGCAGTTTTGCCTGTAACTTCCACATTTTAAATGACACATTCATAAACATGCGCTCACCCAGAGCCCGTCGTCCTTCGGGGACAACTTCTATGGGCTCCACGGGACGCGGGGACCGAGTCGCACGGAGGGGCTTGGCCCCCGTTCATAACTGCTTGCAGTTCTAGTTATTATTATTATTATTGTTCCTGTAAGGTTTATTAGGGACCTCGGCTGAAGGGCGAGGACCCTATTGTTTTTGTAGCGTTTATTATTAGGGACCTCGTCTGAAGGACGAAGTCCCTCTTGTTTCTGGTGCGTTTATTATTATTATTAGGGACCTCGGCTGAAGGACAAAGTCCCTCTTGTTTTTGGTGCGTTTATTATTATTATTATTATTATTCTTTCTCCCGCACCTTTGAACTGCAATTTGACCCCCTAAACATGCTCAAAATTGGCACGCATGTCAGGACTGGCAAAAAATTTTAGGAAATGAAAAAAAAAAAACCCAAAAGTGCCAAAATGGCCTCTCTAGCGCCACCTAGCCACCTAGGTACACTTAAATGGCCACTGCGGCTTGTAGGAATGACGTAGAAAGATCAAACCAAAACTGCCGTGTTCGTCTCATCGAGATCTACAAATCACTCATTTACACTACTGACCTAAATCCAACAGGAAATGAGTTAGTGCCTCTGGAAGGTGACATGTCACAAAACCTCTTGACAATTTTTGCAACACCTAGACACAGTAAAATGGCTGTGGCACCCTGTAGGAATGACGTAGACACATCAAACTAAAACTGGCTTCTTCGTCTCCTTGAGATCTATAAATCACTCATTGACACCACTGACCTAGATCTAACAGGAAATGAGCTAGTGTCTCTGAAATGTGACATGGCACAAAACCTCTTGACAATTTTTGCACCACCTAGACACACCCAAATGGCTGCTGTGGCCCGTATGAATGGTGTAGACAGATTAAATCAAAACTGGCTTCTCTGTTGCTTCAAGATCTACAAATCACTCATTGACACCAATAACCTAACTCCAGCAGGAAATGAGTTAGTGCCTCTGAAGTAACATGAGCAGAAGTGTCAGATGTGAGGTAGACATCATAAATATGCGTCCAAGATTGCATTTTTTATTTTACAAACATGAAGCCTACATCTATGCGTTCAGAACGAGTGTATCTCTCTTGTGGTATGTTCACATTGATGATTGGACCTACGGTTTGGGACTGAAAGGGAGGAGTTGAAAGCCACCTCCATCTGCCTGGTCTTCAACTTGTCTCTCTCTGTCAGTGGTGGACTTAGGATGTTTATAGGTCAGGGGTGAAAAGGAAAAAAAGCACATACTGCATGACGGGGGGGGTATTGAAGGGGGAAAAAATCTGTTTACCCCCTAAACCTGCTCAAAAACTCACCAAAATTGGCACGCATGTCGGGATTGGTGAAAAATTTTAGAAAATTAAGTAACTAATCCTCAAAGTTCCAAAATGGGCTGTCTAGCGCCACCTAGACACACTAAAATTGCCGCTGCGGCTTGTAGGAATGACGTAGAAAGATCAAACAAAAACTGTCTTGTTCGTTTCATCAAGATCTGCAAATAACTCGCACCCCTGACCTAAACCCAACAGAAAGTGAGCTATTTGCCCTTTCAAAGTAAGACTTCGCTTCAAAAATGCTCTTTCTTCAAAATCCTTAAAAAAAACAAATCCTCCTACACCGTTTATCGTATTGGCTTCAAAGTCACAACCCTGACAGATCAACCCCCGGGGAACAAATCATCTGTACAACTTTTTCATTACTTGATCGGTTTGGATTTTATGGCCTCTCAAAGGTGACAGGTTACAAAACCTCATGACGATTTTCGCGCCACCTAGACACACTAAAATGCCCGCTGCGACCGGTAGGAATCCCGTAGAAAAACAAAACCAAAACTACCTTGTTCGTGTCATCAAGACCTACAAATCTCGCGCTGCAACCCCTGACCTAAGTCCAACAGGAAGTGAGCTATTGCCCTTTCAATGTAAGATGATGTTTTTCACAAATTCTGTCTCTCAAAAAATATTTGCTCCTACACCGTTTATCCTAGCCGTTTCAAACTTGCACACATTACAGCTCTACCCCTGGTGAACATTACTTGTGAAGGACTTTGTCATTACTGGAATGGTTTGGATTTTAGAAGCGTTCTAAGGTGCAACACACAAATCCTCATGATGATCTCTGTAAGAAAAGATGAGAGCCAACACATTGTAAACTTGTGACTAAGGTCACATTTTTGAGTCCATAGACATAAAAGCTATATATATTTCTGCGTTAAGAACAAGTTTATCTATCTAGTGATGCCTTCAGATTGAAGATCGGACCCACGGTTTGGGAACTGGAAGGACTAGTTCGAGAAATTTTCAACCCATTTTGTTGTCACCTAGTCTGTCTGTGTCAAATGCAGCTGTCATTAATTAGCATAACAAAAGCTTCACTCTGACAGACACGCGCCTCTGTGTGTGTGTGTGTGTGTGTGTGTGTGTGTGTGTGTGTGTGTTACAACAACATCAATGAAAGTAATAAGATTATAATTATAATTCTGGCTATTGTGGTACAACATGTTGAAAGTATGTATTAATATCTGATAGTATACATATGTGACAATAATCATATGTGTATATTAACAGTAGAAGTATGGCACACACAGACTGACACAGACACAGACACAGACACACACACACACACACACTCCACTCCCTGTCCCCCCCGTCTCTCTCTCTATCCCCCCCCCTCCTCTCTCTCCCTTCTTTCCCTCTCTGCATGTCACTAACTCGGCCGTACTGCATGTCAGTAACTCAGCCTCTTCTCCAGAGCCTTTGTGCTCCACTGTCTCGCAGGTTAACTTCTATCACAAATGCCTCCTGCTGATTCTGTTATCATTAGTCATTAGTCAACTCATCTTGAAGTGCCTGGGCTGTCACCTAACTACATGCAGTCTGTCTGACTGTGTGTGTGTGTGTGTGTGTGTGTGTGTGTGTCTGTGTGTGTCTGTGTGTGTCATACTTCTACTGTTATTATACACATATAATTATTATCACATATGTATACTATCAGATATTAATTCAACATATTGTACCACAATAGCCAGAATTATAATTATAATATTATTACTTTCATTAATGTTGTTGTAAGCTACAGCTTTAATATATATTTAGATTGCTTCTCCCCAATTTCTCTTCAAGAATTGGCCGCAGTGATTTCTTCATCTAAATCATAAACGTGTCTCTTAGACCCCATCCCAACTAGGCAACTTAAGGAGGTCTTACCTTCAGTTAACACTCATATATTAGATATGATCAATATATCCTTATTAACAGGCTATGTACCACAGTCTTTTAAGGTAGCTGTAATTAAACCTCTCCTAAAAAAGCCCACCCTGGATCCAGAGGTGTTAGCCAACTATAGACCAATATCTAATCTCCCTTTCTTTCAAAGATCCTTGAGAAAGTAGTCGCAGATCAGCTGTGTGATTTTCTCCATGATAATAATTTATTTGAGGAATTTCACTCAGGATTTAGAGTGCATCATAGCACTGAGACAGCACTAGTTAAAATTACAAATGACCTTCTAATTGCTTCAGACAAAGGACTCGTCTCTGTACTTGTTTTTTTAGATCTTAGTGCGGCGTTTGACACTATTAACCATCAAATTCTGCTACAGAGACTGGAACACTTAATTGGCCTAAAAGGTTCTGCACTAAGCTGGATTAAATCTTATTTATCTGATCGTTTTCAGTTTGTTCACGTTCATAATGAATCATCCTTACGTACCAAAGTTTGTTTTGGAGTTCCGCAAGGTTCTGTGCTTGGACCAATCCTATTTACTCTATATATGCTTCCTTTAGGTAACATCATTAGAAATCACTCTGTAAATTTCCATTGAAATGCGGATGATACACAGTTGTATTTATCTATGAAGCCAGAAGAAACTAATCAATTAACTAAACTTCATAATTGCCTTAAAGACATAAAAACCTGGATGAGCACCAATTTCCTGATGTTAAATTCAGACAAAACTGAAGTTATTGTTCTTGGCCAAACACACTCAGAGACTCTTTATCTGATGACATAGTTTCTCTAGATGGCATTGCTCTGGCCTCTAGCACTACCGTAAGAAACCTCAGAGTAACATTTGATCAAGATTTGTCTTTTAATTCTCATTTAGAACAAACCTAACGAACTGTATTTTTTCATCTGCGTAGTATTGCGAAAATTAGGCCTATCCTGACCCGAAAAAATGCAGAAAAATTAGTCCATACTTTTGTTACCTTAAAGCTGGATTACTGTAACTCTCTATTATCAGGTAGCTCTAGTAAGTCCTTAAAAACTCTCTAAATAGTCAAGCTCCGTCATATCTTAGAGAGCTCATAGTGCCATATTATCCCACCAGAACTCTGCACTCTGAGAACGCAGGGTTACTCGCCGTCCCTAAAGTCTCTAAAAGTAGATCAGGAGCCAGAGCCTTCAGCTATCAGGCTCCTCTCCTGTGGAATCATCTTCCTGTTACAGTCCGGGAGGCAGACACCGTCTCCACATTTAAGACTAGACTTAAGACATTCCTCTTTGATAAAGCTTATAGTTAGGGCTGGCTCAGGCTTGCCTTGTACCAGCCCCTAGTTAGGCTGACTTAGGCCTAGTCTGCCGGAGGACCCCCTATAATACACCGGGCACCTTCTCTTCTTGTCGATTTCTCTCTCTCTCTCTCTCTCTCTCTCTCTCTCTCTCTCTCTCTCTCTCGTATCCTATTACTGAATCTTGCTAACTCGGCCATTCTGGATGTCACTAACTTGGTTTCTTCTCCGGAGCCTTTGTGCTCCACTGTCTCTCAGGTTAACTCATATTGCAGCGGTGCCTGCATAGTGTGACGTGTGTGGTTGTGCTGGTGCCGTGGTCCTGCCAGATGCCTCCTGCTGCTGCTGTTATCATTAGTCATACTTCTACTGTTATTATACACATATGATTATTGTCACATATGTATATTGTCAGATATTAATATATATTTTCAACACATTGTATCACAGTAGCCAGAACTATAATTATAATATTATTACTTTCATTAATGCTGTTGTAAGCTATTGTCATTACCGTCTGTCCTGCATCTCTCCCTCTCTCTCTCTCTCTCTCTCTTTTTCTGTCTTATTGTGTCATACGGATCTGTTCTGTACGACATCTATTGCACGTCTGTCCGTCCTGGAAGAGGGATCCCTCCTCAGTTGCTCTTCCTGGGGTTTCTACTGTTTTTTTCCCCCGTTAAAGGGTTTTTTTTGGGGAGTTTTTCCTTATCTGCTGTGAGGGTCCAAAGGACAGAGGGATGTCGTATGCTGTAAAGCCCTGTGAGGCAAATTGTGATTTGTGATATTGGGCTTTATAAATAAAGTTGAATTGAATTGAATTGAATTGAATACGGGCCAGGAGCACGGTACACTATAACAAATAAAAGTGGCTGCACGATTTTCCATGTTGGATGTAAAAGACCACAACTTTCAAATGAATTATAATCTAGTTTAGGTTTAGGGCTGATTAATAGACTAGAGATAAAAATGGCTGCAACTCCCCCTCCTCGGCAGCTACCTCGAGGAATGTGGGTATTATTATGACTGGGAGGAGTGGACTCATTTAGACTAACATATTCATCTGGATACAGCCAGGTTTCGGTGAGACTGAGTAAATCAATATGATTATCTGATATTAATTTGTTTACTAACACTGCTTTCGATGATAGAGACCTGATATTTAACAGTCCGCATTTAATTCTCCTGTTTTGTCTTTCTGTCACAGAAGGGGTTTTAATTTTTATGAGGTTGTTATGCACAACTCCTCTTTGTTTAATTTTAGATTTGGATAATATAGGTGGTCGGGGGACAGACACCATTTGTATAAAACTATGGGTGGTAACTGCACTAGAAGCTCAGAGAATCGTATTGGACTGTGACTCTGAGTCCTGATCTCAACTCTGGGTTGTCAGGGTTTTGAATTACAAATAAACTTTGCCAGGTTTCTAGATATGAGAGCAGCTCCATCCAAAGTGGGATGAATGCCGTCTCTCCTAATAAGATCAGGTTTTCCCCAGAAAGTTTGCCAATGATTAACAAAACCCACTTCTTTTGCTGGACACCACCTGGACAGCCAGCGATTGAATGATGACATGCGGCTAAACATGTCATCAGTGGTCAGATTTGGGAGGGAACCAGAGAAAACTACGGAGTCCGACATATTTTTAGCGTATTCACACACCATGGCAATATTAATTTTAGTGTCCTCTGACTGGCATAACCGGGTGTCATTGCCGCCAACGTGAATAATGATCTTACTAAATCTATGTTTAGCTTTAGCCAGCAGTTTTAAATTTGATTCAATGTCGCCCGCTCTGGCCCCAGGGATACATTTGACTATGGCCGCTGGGGTTGCTAACTTCATGTTCACATGAATGTTAAAATCGCCTACAATAATAACTTTATCTGATTTAAGAATGAAACTGGATACAAACTCTGAAGTTCAGAATACGGGCCAGGAGCACGGTACACTATAACAAATGAAAGTGGCTGCGCGATTTTCCATGTCGGATGTAAAAGACCACAGCTTTCAAATGAATTATAATCTTGTTTAGGTTTAGGGCTGATTAATAGACTAGAGATAAAAATGGCTGCAACTCCCCCCCCTCGGCCGCTACCTCGAGGAATGTGGGTGTTATTATGACTGGGAGGAGTGGATTCATTTAGACTGACATATTCATATATATATGTATATATACTTGGCATCTTCTCCGGAGCCTTTGTGCTCCACTGTCTCTCAGATTAACTCATATCGCAGCGGTGCCTGGACAGTGTGACGTGTGTGGTTGTGCTGCTGCCGTGGTCCTGCCAGATGCCTCCTGCTGCTGCTGCCATCATTAGTCATTAGTCATACTTCTACTGTTATTATACACATATGACTATTGTCACACATGTATACTGCCAGATATTAATACATACTTTCAACATATTGTACCACAGTAGCCAGAACTATAACTATAATATTATTACTTTAAATAATGTTGTTGTAAGCTACTGTTATTACCTGCATCTCTCTCTCTATCTCTCTCTCTGTCTCTGTCTCTGTCTCATTGTGTCATGCGGATTACTGTTAATTTATTATGCTGATCTGTTCTGTACGACATCTATTGCACGTCTGTCCGTCCTGGAAGAGGGATCCCTCCTCAGTTGCTCTTTCTGAGGTTTCTACCGTTTTTTTTCCCCGTTAAAGGGGTTTTTTTGGGGAGTTTTTCCTTATCAGCTGCGAGGGTCATAAGGACAGAGGGATGTCGTATGCTGTAAAGCCCTGTGAGGCAAGTTGTGATTTGTGATATTGGGCTTTATAAATAAATTTGATTGATTGATTGATTGATTGATTGACATACATACACATGTATACACATGTTAAAATAAGAATAAGAATAACTTTATTCTTATTCTTAATATTATTATTTCCCCAAGGGGAAATTCAATTATCTGTCAGCTCATCCATTATATGTCAAAGAATTATAGAGCCTGGTGGCTGTTGGTATATAGGATCTTATGTATCTCTCTGTCCTGAATCGAAGAGAGAGGAGCCGTCCACCACAGTTTTTTTGGTCCATCAAGGTGTTGTGGAGTGGATGATCTGGGTTGTTTGTGATGGCCTCGAACATCTTCAGCGTGCATCTCTCCACCACCTCCTCCAGTGTGTCCAACCTGACTCCAATCACAGAGCCAGCTGGCCTGGTTCCAGACCAGAGACCCCGCCCACTCAACTGAGTAGGCTTGCGTCTCTGGTCTGGCATACTGCAATGAATTTGCGATTTATCTCGTCCAAACAATGGAAGGACCAATGACCGCCGGGGGTGGGGGCATTTCTAGCGATTAGCCAATCAGTACCACGCTAATGGCGACCACTACAGATCCTACAGACCACATTAATGATGCTATCAAGGTATTTCGCCACTACTTGCATTAATGGAGGACCAAATTAAGGAAACTGCTAAACTGGATTTAACGGCGATGCAGCTGGGCGTGCACAACGACGGAGACATTTTAAATGGGCAACGCTCGCTTGTTTTCAGCACCCCCGAGGCATGGATACTAATGATGTCAGATTCTGGGTGAGTTGTTGATCTCCACTGATTGGTTAGGGAAAAATCAAATTCCCTCTCCCTTGTAAATCGCCTTCAATGGAGGCGATGTCAGACTGAAGGTTCTGGGAGCTTCAGTCTGACACTCAGGCTAAGAGCCAGCTCTTTTGACTAGTTTGTCCAGCCGCCTTGCATCTTTGTGTCTGATGGTTCCTCCCCAGCAGACTGCAGCATAAAACAACACACTTGCCACCACAGACTGATAAAACATCTGCAGCATCTTACTACAGATGTAGTAGGTGGCTCTGCCCCTTTTTGTAGAGAGCGTCTGTGTTTAGGGACCAGCCCAACTTATTATCCAGGTGTACACCTAGATACATATAGCTTGGCACCAACTCGATGTCCACCCCACAGGTATTCACTGGCTGAAGAGGGGGCTTGGACCTGCGGAAATCTATGATCATTTCCTTGGTCTTTGAGGTGTTCAGGAGGAGACAGTTCTTGTGACTCCAGTCACTGAAGGCTTTTATCAGGTCCCTATATTCAGACTCCTGCCCATTCCTGATACACACCACAATAGCAGTGTCGTCTGAGTATTTCTGGATGTGGCAGGACTCAGAGTTGTATTTGAAGTCTGCCATGTACAGTGTGAACAGGAACAGAGCCAGGACAGTCCCTTGTGGAGCCCCCGTGCTGCTCATTAATGTCCCAGAAACACAGTTCCCCAACCTGACATACTGTGGCCTTCCTGTCAGGTAATCTGTGATCCAGGAGGAAGGAGCCACTGCCATCTCTGTGAGCTTGTCTTTGAGTATGTTGGGTTGGATGGTGTTGAATGCGCTTGAAAAATCAAAGAACGTGATTCTTACATAAGCGCCAGGTTCCTCCAGATGAGCTAGGGCACGGTGAAGCATGTAGAGAACAGCAACATTCACTCCAATGTGTTGTTTGTATACAAACTGCAGGGGGTCGATTTTGTCTTTGACCTCAAGTCTCAGTAGGCGTAGAATTAGCCACTCCAAGGTCTTCATGATGTGCGAAGTGAGGGCTATTGGTCTGAAGTCATTAAGTTCAGCGGGACATTTAATTTTTGGTACCGGCACAACACAGGAAGTCTTCCACAGTGCCCGCACCCGCCCCAACTGTAGACTGAGGTTGAAGATCTTGTGGAGAGGTTGACACAGTTGGGCAGCACAGTCTTTGAGGAGCCTTGGACACACACCATCTGGGCCAGCAGCCTTCCCAGAGCAAAGTCTTCCCAGCTCCAACCTCACCCCCATCTCTGTGACAGACAAGGGTGGAGGCACAGGTGTAAGAGGGGGGGTGGCTGCCACATTGGAGTTGTACACAAGTTGTGGAGGTGGAGGTGATGGAGGAGGAGGAGAAGCAGCATTGGAAGTGGGAGTGGCTGCCGTATTGAATCTATTGAAGAACTGATTGAGTTCATCAGCTCTTTCTGCATCACCCACCGCTGGCTATATTTTCTTGTTGTTGTAACCAGAGATGGTGTTGACTTCTCTCCACATTTCACGGATGTTGCTTTGTTGTAGATTCCTTTCCAGTTTCTTTTTGTATTCCACCTTTGCCATCTTAAGTCTCTTCTTCAACTCATGTTGCACTTGTTTGAGCCATGCTTTTTCACCATCTCTAAAAGCTGCCTTCTTCTCATTGAGGACTGCCTTTATGTCACTGCTAAACCAAGGTTTGTTATTGTGGTAACAGCATACAGTCTTTATAGGTATGACTGTGTCTCTACAGAAGTTGATGTAATCAGTAAAACAGTCAACCTGTCTATCAATGTCCACGATGTTCTCCTCTGTTTCCAGCAGCACATCCCAGTCTGTGCATTCAAAGCAGTCTCTTAGAGCCTCAGTAGCCTCTGGTGTCCATTTCGTGACAGTGAGTTTAGTTGCAGGCTGCCTCCACACACGGGGTTTGTAACATGTCTGCAGAAGAACTAAGTTGTGATCTGACCTGCCCAGTGGTGGTAAGGCAGTGGCTCTGTAAGCTTCTTTGACATTGGCATACAGCAGATCAAGGGTTTTATTTTCTCTGGTTGGACAGTTAACAAACTGTGTAAATCTAGTCAGATGAGAGGAGAGGGAAACATGGTTGAAGTCTCCTTTAGTCTGTATCTTAGCAACAAGTTCGTGGAGAACTTCACATGGAACTTCAGCAGTTGCCTTGGGTGGGATGTACACAAGTATTGTTATGATATGACTGAATTCTCTTGGTACATAATATGGCCTCATACCAACTGCCAAAAGTTCAATATCTGGACAACACATCTGCTTCTTGACAGTAATATGTGCAGGACTGCACCATCTCTGGTTCACAAATAAAGCGTCTCTGTCCAATCGTATGAGAGTGAAGCCAGGTAGATCCACGTTGGAGTCTGAGATGTTTTGATTCAACCACGTTTCCGTAAAACACATGAGACTGCACTCACGGTATACTTTCTGAGTCTTCACCAATATCTCCAGTTCATCACTCTTGTTGGGCAGAGAGTTGACATTTACCATGATGAATGATGGCAGAAAGGGCTAATATCTCCATTTCCAAGCCTTCACCTTTGCACCAGCACGGCAACCAGGAAAACACCTCTTCATCTCAGCTGGAATAGGGTGGTGTCCTCTAGACTTGCTCCGTTCCAACGAAAAAAGCTCCTCTCTTGAATAAACTCTGCTCTTCACAGAAGTATCCATTAGTAGTTGAGAAAAATACAATAAAAATTCAGTAAAACTAAGTAAAATTGCAGAGCTATCAGACTTTGTTGCTACTAGTTGAAGTGCATGTTCTAGAATAAATTCTAAATTCTGATAGTGTCAGAAATTTGGGATGACCATCTCACTGTGTGACTGCTGTTATAACCTACTAACCAACCAATAGAAATGCAGCATGAAATTACACGCTGATCAGCATGACAATGCTAAATGCTAGTAGATGCTAATAAATACTCTTCAAGCTCTTTTTCCTCCTTAGCCACGACCATGTCCACATTTTCCTCCTCCTCCTCTTCTTCAGACTTTTTCGACACAAATACCATAAAACTTAAATCCAAAGCCTAGTCCAAATGAAACACCCAGTCACTTTTACTAGCCCAGTGTGGCTGCACCTTTTGAAAAATAAATGCCTGTCTCAATTAGACACCTGGGGCCTCATCTACAAAGACTTGCGTGGATTTCCTACTGAAACACATCATACGCTTAAATCCAGAAAACGTCGTACGCACAAAAACATCCATATGTATGAATCTGTGCGTAGGCATGAATCCAAGTACATTTCCTTTGTACATCCCAATCAACGTGGAATTGAGCGCACATGTTGGAGTACCTGACCCCTCCCTGTCCATGCCCCCATTTAAATATGCAAATCATATTTAAATGAACCCTGCACCTGAGATTCCCCTCTCTGCACGAGCAGAAAACTAAAACAAAAGAATGAGTAAGATGTGAAAAAAGAAAAACTTCACAGAATACGAATTGGAGACGCTACTCACTGAAGTGGAGGTGTGCAAAAATGTACTTTTTGGCACGCTGTCCTCCAGCATCAATACTAAACGCAATAGGAGTGAGTGGGAGAGTGTGTGTGAGGCTGTCAATGCTGTGGGGTCAGAAAAGCGTAAACACGCAGAATTAAAAAAGAAGTGGTCCGACATTAAGGTGGATGTGAAGCAGAGGATGGCTGCCCACCACCAAAGTGTGGCCAAAACAGGCAGGGGGACAGGAGAGGAGGAGCTCACCCCGTTTGCGAATTGGAAAATTGAAAGCAGACAATTATGTGAACTGGATTTACAGTTTCCATTTGCTAATTTTATACACCACTTACATGGATCACACACTATTGTTGTAAATGAATGCAGAAGTGCGCCGGGGAAAAGGTGAGGCTGATTAAGAAATTTCACACTTTACGCACAGGTTTATTGACATGAGTACTTTACACACAGAGACAATCAGGGGCTTGTTAGAAAGCTCTGAAGCTGTAGTTTAACCAGCAAAAAACAGCAAGTCACTAACTTTAACCACTGACTGGTACTGATGCTGTGAATACAGGATAATATTTGGGAGTGCACATGCTCAATGCACATCAGGGGGATTAATATTAGGACAATTAAACAAATAAATTATTTACTCACCAAGAAGCCACCCATCATGCATAGTGCCTGCTTGTATTCTGTTCCCAAACATGCTGTTACTCAGAATGTATGACTCGTGCATTGAACCGGGCCACCTCGCCACAATGTTGGTTAATTGCATTTGCGCATCACATATGATCTGTACATTGATCGAATGAAAATGTTTACTGTTGAAATAAACAAATTCATCCTGTGATGGCGCTTTTATACTGTAGCAAGTGTGTGCAGTCGATAGCTACGATTACATTAGGAAAACCGGCTCTTGCTGCAAATTGCACTTTAATGTTGGCCTGTTCAGCTGCATTTTGGAATTTGATATACCTGGCTGACATGCGGATAATTCCATCCGTCAGCACCTGTATGGCTAAGGCGCACAGTTCCAGGAGGATTGCCCTCGGGAACCTAAAGTAGCTGATGAGCCAGTTGTCATCATGTGCCAGTGCCATCTGTATCTGAACACCCGCTGTTTTCATATTGCACCATTTACAAGGTTAATAGGCCTACTGCTAAAGCAGCAATTGTTAACGGTATCTTTGCACCACTTTGCGCATGCTTTTATATCCACTCATCTAATTGCAGACACGTGGGAGTGTTAATTGTTCATCAGTCTTAATTGTTCATGTGTCTCTGATGTGCACATCACTCTGAGGACTAATTGTTTTCACATTTATTTATTATAACAGTTTCCCAGCATCACCTCTAAGTGTCACCAAAGGATCAACAGCTGTAGAAACACGCGTACGCCAGCCATGAAGTTGGCGTAAGGCACCGCACATTTCAACGGTCATTTCACTCTTGATACATCTGAACTTTGCTGTGGAAAAGGACATACGCCACATTTTTGTGGGTACGCACCCTTTGTACATGAAGCCCCAGGTCTGGTTGCCAAGCAGTTCATATTTAGTTCTTAGGATGTATAAAACAGGTTGTTGTCTACCTACTTGAGCTAACGTTAGTAAGGTTCTTTAATCGCACACACAAATATAAATGTTTAAACTCTTGTCAACATTTTTTTTTTTTTTTTTGCACACATAAGAGATTTAAAAGAAAAAATAAATGTTTCAGGAGAGGTCAAGAAGCCAACAGGCTTATCCTGGCTCCTCACCTTTCTCAAAAAAGAAAAAGAAAAAAGAAAGGAAAAAGAGAAGAAAAGAGAACAGACTACACAAAAATGACAATTAAAACATCAAAAGCAAAAATCTACACAAATATCTAATTGAAAAACTATTTGTGATCACAAAAACCCAATAGAATTGACAAAAAAGGGCATATAAAACATACATAAATGCAATGTAGTTAGGCATACACAATTAAACTTCATGAATTAGGTGAAATGACAATTTCCTTTTAAAAAAATTTAAAGATGATGAGGTTGAAGATAATCAACCTGTCTAGTAGTATAAGAATGAAATTGGGAATTTAACATGAATTTTTTTTTAAAAGAAGATGGTAAAGAACAGGGTGAAAACATGTATTTAAAAAAACACATATCTGATGAATATTGATGTTGTACACAGACAGGATATTCAGTTTTTTGAAGAGAGGGGCAGAGGGATCTGTTATGTTAGAAAAAGTTGCCAATCATGCAAAACGCTTCTGCAGCAAGTAAAGTTTATGAAGGTTGGAGGGGTAAGTGTTCACCCAAACAATATTACCATAAATTAAATAAGGATAAATCATGGTATAATATAAGGCCAGTAAACAAGATATATTTATAAACCTTCTAAGCTTGCTGATGATCCAAAGTGATTTCACAATTTTTGTATGAATGAAATTATTATGTATTTTCCAATTCAATTTCTCCCCAAGAATTGAATGTAAGAGACTTGAGAAATTTTATTTCCCTCTATTGAAACTCTAGCATGATCCCTCTGATATTTCTTACCTCTACCTACAAAGATTATAAAATTGGACTTTTTGACATTTAATGAGAGCTTATAAATTTTAACTTTTTATATTCTATTAGGGGAGGTAAAAGAGGAGGCGGAACTGCATCAGTAACAAAAATCACAATGTCCTCAAATTAAGTTTCTTTTAGCAGTTACACGTTATTTGAGCATCATGCCTTTGTTTTTAGCAGCCCTCCTATCCTTTGCATAATGGTTTACAGACCACCCCAGTACTAATAACTGGTGATTTTAATCTACACATTGACAACACCTCGGACCCAGTATCCAGAGAATTTTTAAACCTCTTAAACTGTTTAGATTTTAAACAACATATCACGCAGCCGACCCACAGCAGAGGGCACACCCTGGACCTGGTTATAACCTATGGCCTGTTCATGGGTGTGTCCTCTGTTGTGGATCTGGCTGTGTCCGACCACTTTTGTGTGTTTTTTAACATCACCAGTTTTAACCAACAGGAGGCCCCAGTGAGAACAGTGAGGAAAAGATACTGCAGGAGTGCTGAGAGAAGGTGGAGAAAATCAAACCTAACAGTCCACTACGAAATATTACGTCAACATCTCAAAACCTACAATAACACAGTCAAACAGGCAAGAATTTCCCACTTCAAAAAACTAATCTCTGACAATAAAAACAATCCCAAATTCCTCTTCTCCACAATTGGTATTTTAACAAACAGTAATTTTAACAGATCACCTAAGACAACAACCAATGCAGATTTTAACTGTCGACACACCTGGATCATTGCTTTTACCTGAGGAAACACTGGAGAGTTTTGCCCTGGTTGATGCGAGGACACTTGGTCGAGTTTTCACCCAAGTAAAGCCCACAACCTGCCTTTTAGACCCAATTCCCACACCATTTTTTAAAACATTTTATGGATTCTTTGAGGAACAGCTACTGTACATGGTGAATTGCTCTCTTCAGACAGGTGTCTTCCCGGCCTCCTTGAAAACGGCGGTGGTGAGGCCCCTTCTGAAGAAGAACAATTTAGACCCCAACATTCTTAATAATTATCGACCTGTATCCAACTTACCATTTTTAAGCAAAATTATAGAAAAACTGGTTTTTAACCAAGTAAATGATTTTTTAAATACAAATAGCCCTTTTAAAGATTTTAAACGACATCAGGTGCAATTTTGATAACCATAAACTCACAGTCTTGGTACTACTGGATCTAACCGCCGCCTTCGATACAGTAGACTATCACATTTTATTAAATAGACTGAGGCACCTGGTCGGCCTCTCTGGTACTGTTTTTAACTGGTTCGTCTCTTACCTTACTGATCGACACTTCTTTGTAAGCATGGATACATGTTCCTCAGGAACCCATGAGTTAAAGTGTGGGGTTCCCCAGGGGTCAGTTTTAGGCCCAACTCTTTTTAATCTCTACATGCTTCCTCTGGGGGACGTCATCAGGAGGCACGGCATCAGCTTTCATAGTTATGCTGATGATACGCAACTGTACATCGCCGTGTCTCCTGATGACACAGGGCCAATTGATGCCCTTTTTAACTGCATTTTAGATATAAAGTCATGGATGGCAGCGAATTTCCTGCAGCTCAACCAGGACAAAACAGAGGTTTTAGTCAGTGGTCCTGAAGGCCAGAGAGAGAAACTTTTACCAAAACTACAGGATTTTAAACCAACACAATCTGTAAAAAATCTGGGTGTGATTTCTGACTCTGAGCTCTGTTTTATTCCACATATTAAAAACATAACAAAGGCAGGTTTCTACCACCTTAAGAATATAGCCAGAGTCCGCCCGTTTCTCTCTCAGGCCAGCACGGAGGTGCTGATGCATGCTTTTATCTCCTGTAGGTTAGATTATTGTAATGCCCTGCTCTCTGGTCTTCCCAAAAAGAGTATCTCAAATCTACAATTATTACAGAATTCAGCTGCACGAGTGCTGACGAGGACCAGAGGGCGGGAGCACATTACACCAGTTTTAAAATTGCTGCATTGGCTCCCCGTGCGCTTCAGGATCGATTTTAAGGTTCTTTTATTAGTTTTTAAATGTCTTAACGGTCTTGGGCCTTCTTATTTATCTGACCTGCTTTTACCATATCAACCCTCGCGGACCCTGAGGTCCTCCGGCACCGGCCTTTTAACCATACCACAAGTTAGGACTAAAACACACGGGGAGGCGGCATTTAATTATTATGGCCCCCGATTGTGGAACAGCCTGCCGGAGAACCTCAGAGCTGCAGAGACTGTTGATGTTTTTAAAAAGAGGCTCAAGACTCATCTTTTTAATCAGGCTTTTAACTGATCTCTGTATTTATCTATTTTAAATTCCTCTTATAACCGATTTATCCATCTATTATCTATTTTTTATTTATTTTTTATATTCTTACCCTTCCGTTTACGTTCTTATTTAACCTTTATCTTTTGTTATTTTAGTTAGCCTATAGGTTTTAGTTTTGATGCATTTTATGTCTCTGTTTTAGATCATTCTTACCTAGCTACTAACTCAATTTTATGAGCTAAATAGCTTTTTGTTGGGTGGGAGGATTGGGTTTTCTCTTTTCTTTTTGTTTTCTGTTTGGATCTTTGTTGTTTTTAACCTCTGTGAGGCACTTTGTGTTACTGTTGTATGAAAAGTGCCATATAAATAAAGTTGATTTGATTTAAACCATCTTGCAACTCTCGCCAATTCTTCATTTGTGTTGTTATTAGGGTGTGTAGGTCACTGTGTGATAAAATCATGTTCGTATCATCAGCAAACAAAATAGGTAGTGAAGCTTTACAAGCTGATGAAAAGTCATTAATGTATGTAATAAAGGTCCTAATACAGATCCTTGTGGTAATCCATGTGTTATATTAACAGTGGCAGATGCACAACCATTCATTACTACATACTGCTCTCTTTCACCCATGTAACTATTTAGCCACTTCAGCAAGTCACATAGAGATGCTACATATTGTTAGCTCAGTTAGATTCTCCACAGTTCAATAGTTCAGTTCATTTTACTGAAACTACAGTATGAGCACCAAAAAAGACAGTAACTCATTGAGATTTACCGGCCTCCTTACCTCTGAAGTGGTCATACAGTCGGAATATGTGTCCATTCTTTGATTACCCTTTAAGTTATTTATATTCCATCAAAAGAATCAAAAGTGCAAGGTCACAATGACCACTGGTCCTGGTTAGATGATAGGTTATAGATGTCTATGAATAGATTTAGAGTGTTTCAAGTCAGGGTGGTAATCTGTGAGGCAATTATTTGTTTATCATATTGTCCCAGCAGTGTCTCCTGTCATGTGTCAGCTTATGTCCTTCCAGTCCCTTTCCTCCTCCTCCTTCTCCTGTCTTCATTCCTTCAGTCCACCACAGACACACCTAACTTTCTCCTCTTTCATCAGTCCTGTCATTCCTTTTCCTCTTCCTGCTCCCACCTCCCCTCTCTCCTGTCTGAAAAACCTTGATCTAGCCACCTCATCCTGCCTCTCTGTCCCTCCCTCTCCATAACACACTCAACACACCTGCCCAGGCACACACCTGACATGCGAGGTTTGAAAGGTGAGCCTGCAGACACAAATAAATGTCTAGACGCTGTGATTATTTTTTTTTTCTCTTTATTTTTCTTGAAGTGATGCTGAACTGGAGGCTTTCAAACCAACTTTTGGAGACAGTTGTAATAAAGCAGCTCATTCTTCTCCGCAGAGATGCAGTGTTCTGAAACAGCTGGGCGTTTTTCCCTTAACCTTAACACGTGGTTGTCAACTGCTTTACAGCCAAAGCAGTTGACAACCAGATGATAAAAGTTCTAAGCATCCATGTCAAACTTTACAGCAGATAAATGCAGACTCTGTGCCTATGTCATCTGTCGCTTTATGTCCACTGCTCTTCCATGGTTGTGCCTATATTGAAATAGCTCTCTCTAACGGTCTGTAAAATCACACATAGAGTCAATGGGTGCTTATTCGCCATGTGCACCCTGGATTACAGTTTGATATTACAGCCCAGCCTGCAGTTGTGCTGTATTGATAGGCTCATACATCAAACCTCCTCCAGACAATCGCAGATGGTTAATTGGGACTTTTTACGGCCTCCTAGTTTATGCAGGGATTTTGATATAAATTAACCACACAAGGCATCGTCCTCCTTCATGAAGCTTTACTTGGACGGGGCCTCATCTGATGAATACCTCCTTTTATTGGCACAAAGACCTCCAAGGCTTCGGTGAGATAGAATATTGTTTTTAATACATACCTGTCTGTGGTAATTAATTACGGCTTGCCGTATTGCCTCCAGTCAAACTTGGAAGAGAAATCTCTGCCTTTATCTCTCAGCTCTCTGCTTGTCTCTCTTTCTTCTTCTCTTCCTCATGTTCTTTATTCTCCTGTTTTCCCTCCCCATAATTGTCAGTCTCTACCCCTCCCTCCATCATCCAGAGTCGGGAGACAGTTTTTAATTGCCATGTGGAAGCCAACAAAAGAGCAAGGCCCTAAAAATGTACACACACACACAAACCGACACACCGACACACCCACACACACACACACACACATACAGACTAATACAGGGTTTGATAGTTTCAGGGGTTAACAACAGGCTGCATCGTTTACTGACTGTAAACACGCATAATTTCAGAATGGGCAGTTATTAAAAATTATGCAGCTCTGGTGTCAGGTGAAAACGAAGGTTACAATATCGTAACCCTGGTTCTGTTAGCACAGGCTGAGCCCTCTACTGGACTCTTTGGGAAATACAAATACTACTCTAATCACGAGCACGCACAAAAGAAGGTTGGCCACCAGGCTGTGGAGGGGGGACACGTGGGGCTAAACTGTGTGTGACCCTGCACCCTGAGATAATCCACCATATCCACAGCCGGGGTCTCGTCTTTCAGTGGCTGCTGCAGGGATTCCTCAACACACTGCCAGATGTCTAAAAGAGCGGGAAAGATGAAAGTCACATGAACTGGGGAAACCGGATCATAGCATACACGACCTGGGTGAAATGGGTTGGGGGGAGCCCAACATGGCCCGCAAATAGTCTTCACCAGCGGAAGGTCCTGGCAGAGAGATATTGGCACTGTACTCCTGCATAATGCTCATATACAAGACAGTGATGAGGTGTTGTCGCCATCTACAAACAAAGTCGTTGTCTCAGTGGGGCAGACCAGAGGTGGCTGCAGGAGAGTGTGGCAGTTGGAGTGGGGGTCTTGACATAGCTGACCTTGAGCTCTTGCTCACTCTCATGGTAGCAAAGCATCACATTAAAGTATCTGAAGTGATTCCACTGCTGCTGACATCTGAACTTGGGCAGCCCCAGGCAACCCTCTCAGACTGGTGGCTACCGGACACCACTCTCTGCTTGGACTGTGCCGAGGCACTGATTAGCTTCTTGAAGCAGGTAACTCAATCCATGGCGGAAGCTGCTCAGTGAGCAATTCACCATCGCTGAGAGAAAAAAGGATATCTGTCATTGGGAACCACTGTGTACTGTGGGATCTGCATGTCTTTGGGTAGGAACGTCCTGATTGGTCAGCTACTTTTTTGCTTTTTTCAGTGTGCAAATGTTTGTGTGTGATCAGAGGAGTATTACCTAAAAACTCCAGTAGAGGGCATAGCCTGTATAAATAAATCCATATATATTTCCAAAATGTCCACTATTCATATTTGTTGAACATGCATTTTGGAGATAACCCTACAGGTTCTGACAAAGTTCTGTTGAGTAGGCAATATTTCTCAAACTAAAAAGAGGCATGTAACTGTAAATAATAATATATCGTTTTTTCGGGCAAATTCTCCAGGATCTCATCATTGCATTCCTTTTTACAGACTCAAGGTTCAGGTATGTCATTTGTGCAGTTCAGAAACTTTGTGCTACGCAGTTTAAAAAATGTGTATAAATTCTAAAACATACACTAATGTGATTAATATTGATGATGATGATGATGATGATGACTGTTATTTATTAAAGGGAAAATTTGCCACCTTTTATATAAATGTCCAATCGCTGTTGGTGGTTAATGTGGTGATTGGAGCAATACATTCCTCTGTGGATGCTTGACAGAGAAAGCTGAGGTTGCAGCTGCAATATATGTTGTTCTTCCTGCATCCAGCGCCATCATTTGACCTGACAGTGACGTTGTTTGATGCAGAAAAAAACTAAAGGCCAGATTCTGCCGGTGGATAACCAGGGGGCATGATCTAGATGCTTCTCAAAACCAGAGCTCTTCACTAGTATTGCAAAATAGCTACATTTCCAACAGCAAAAATGTCATCCCAAAATTTGAGTGTAGGGAATGGTAAGGATGAGGATACATCTTACAGTGTTTTTGGCTCAGATATTCAGCTGTACTTATGCAAGACAGATTATACAACCCAAGAAACGCAATGGAGAGAAGCTGAGGGGGGCGTTGGGATCCTTCCAGAACCTGAGCTGCTGAGAGCAAACCCTGACGGTGGTGCTCAAATTGCCCTCAGAAACAGAATCATTCTGCTGCAATGAGTTACTGTGTGGACATTTTTGTTGTTGTTTTTGTTGGAGAGCCTGTGTGAGCATTACTATGAATGAGAGCTTTACAAACTACACTGCCCAAACAAATAAATTGAACACATAATCATCACAGTGTAACTCAAAAGCACTATTCGGATGGGATTAGTTTTATATAGGGACGTGGGGTAATGTCACTTTACCACAGGACGTCAGTAATATTAATGGCTGATTCGCACAGGATAAGAAATATCAGTAAAACTACCACAAGTGGGAGGGGTAAATCCATTCACGCATTGCCGTCCCCTCCTGCCGTCATGTGCGTATGATAGGACTGTCAAAAGCACCAGGAAATTGAGTTCGAATATTTTCGAATTAATTTAGTAGAGTTCGAATAATATTAGAATTTATTATTATTAGTATTAGTAGGCTATTAGTATTAGTATTATTATTATTTTATTTTATTTTTTTTACAAAAAACCCCCACAAAAAATAAGATGCTTATTGCAATATGAACGTGACACTCAGATGAAAACACCCGTTCTGACCTCACTGAAGTGCCAGGTATGATCAACTTCTGCCTCGCTATCTGAGCAATGTTTGGATACTTCAGTGCATAGTTTCCCACCACAAGAGTGGATCCTGGTCGGCTCGTAGTGGTGTCTCATTCTGGTAACGTTTCATCTCTTCTTCAAAAAGGGTAGGCAGGGAGGCAGCAGGTGCACCACTCTCCCTGTACGTCTCCCCGAACAGGTCACACATCGCAGACAGTGCAGTGGGTGGTGTTGGCGCAACGGGCTCCTCCGTCGGCACCTCTCCCTCCCTCTGCGTCCCGAACGGGATTTGCCGTGATATACAACATTATTGATAGTATTAATTAATTATTAATGATATTCAAATTATCAAATTTAGGTTCGAACTTATAAAAAAATATATATATTCGAATATATTTCTAACTTCGATTTTTTTTTTGACAGCCCTAACACACATATTTACTGCTGGTCTATTCGCACGGGATTAGTATTACCTGGGGTAATTGTCCGGGACCCTTTTACAGAAGGTAAAAGTCGCGGTAATCTTTACTGACATCATGCCGTAATGATTACTGACATGGCACATTCGGACGGGACTAAAATCTCTGGTAATTATTACTTTACCCCACGTCCCTATGTAAAACTAATCCCGTCCGAATAGGGCTAAAGTCAATCAAACTCCTGGGATATCAACCTGTCCAGTTAGGAAGCAATACTGATTTTGAATCAGTTTCACCTGTTGGTGGAAAGGAGAGGCAATTACCAAGACAACCCTTATTTAGGAATGGTTTTGCAGGTGGTGGCCACAGACCATTTCCCTCTCTGCATCCTTTCTGGTTGATTCTTGGCTAGTTTTGCATTTTTCCAGTGGTATCATGAGGCGGTATCTGCAGCCTACAGAAGTTGTTCAGGTAGTGCAGCTACTCTAGGATGGCACATCCATATGTGCAGTGGCCAGAAGGTTCGCTGTGTCTGCCAGCACAGTGTCAAGAGCATGGAGGAGATACCAGGAGACAGGCCAGTACACCAGAAGAGGTGGAGGGGGCCGTAGGAGGGCAACAACCCAGCAGCAGGACCACTATCTGCTTCTTTGTGCAAGGAGGAACAGGAGGAGCACTGCCAGAGCCGTCCAAAATGACCTCCAGCAGACCACTCATGTGCGTGTTTCTGCCCTAACTGTCAGAAACAGACTCCATGAGGGTGTCATGAGCGCCCGACGTCCACAAGTGGGGCCTGCGCTCACACCCTGGCACCGTGCAGCCCGATTGACATTTGCAAGAGAACACCAAAATTGGCAGATTCACGACTGGCGCCCTGTTCTCTTCACAGATGAGAGCAGGTTCACACTGAGCACATGTGACAGATGTGACAGAGTCTGGAGACGCCATGGAGAACGTTCTGCTGCCTGCAAAATCCTCCAGCATGACTGGTTTGGTGGTGGGTCAGTGATGGTCTGGGGAGGCATATCCTTGGAGGGCCGCACAGACCTCTACGTGCTAGCCAGAGGTACCTTGACTGCTGTTAGGTACCAGGATGAGATCCTCAGACCCATTGTCAGACCATATGCTGGTGCAGTGGGCCCTGAGTTCCTTCTGGAAGACGGAGGCACTGATGCTATTGACTGGTTCCCCAGAACCGAATCCAATTGAGCACTGTTGGGACATCATGTATTGTAGCATCCACCGCCGCCACATCACACCACAGACTGTTCAGGAGCTGACTGATGCCCTGATCCAGGTCTGGGAGGAGATCCCACCTGGAGACCATCCGTCGTCTCATCAGGAGCATGCCCAGACATTGTAGGGAATGTATACAGGCATTGATTTTGGGTATGATTCTGAATCCAGTCCTAATTGAGTTAATGATTTTGGTTTCCATGGATTGTTCTTACATCATTTTGTTCTCAACGAATTACACTATGTAACCAATAAAGATTTTCATCTGGAATATATCATTCATCGAGATCTGGGATGTGTGATTTTAGTGTTCCCTTTATTTTTTGAGCAGTGTACATAAACAAAGTCATAGGTATAGGCTTTGTCCTTGTACATAAAGGCACTTGGTCAGTATAGACTGAGGGATTTATTGCTTCAATAGGTTGTTTGCAATCATGTGACTCTATGCGCAAAATATGGATGGAGGGCAGGAAGTGATAAATCAAGACACCGAGTGAATTAGATGGTGCCATAGCACTGACCCGACCTCTCATTGTTCCGACCTCTCATTAGTCCGACGTCCTGTTGTTCCGATATGTGATTATACTAGGCTATACTGTCTTTGTGTACCATAGAGGATCAGCAACGCAACAAAAGTAGGCTACTGGTCGAGATACAAGTGGCATAGAGAGGAGAGAATGAAACACCATAACCTCCTGTTATTAACTCTGGGGTCCGGGTTGTGTTCTTCTTGTGCTGAATGGCTCCCGGCGGGTGTATTTCTGCCTTGATGGTGCGCCACAGCTGGCTCTGGGTCAGCTGGGAAAGGCTTGAGGTGAAGCAGGCTCACAGCTTATGTGGTTGCCAATTTCTTTTTCATTTTAACCCACACCATGATCTTTTCCTAACCCTAACCAAGTGGTTTTTGTGCCTAAACCTAACCAGACCTTAACCACAGGGCATCATGATGATTTCGGAACAACGGGACTTCAGAACAATGGGTTTAATATGGTCAGAACAATGGGATGTCGGACCAATTGGCTGTCGGACCAGTGGGCAGACCCCAATTAGATAAGGATAAGTGACTAAAGTAAAGGGCTGGATGAAATTGCAGGTAGCAGGCATCAAAAGAACAACTCATGTTTGAAGTGATCCATACAACATTTAAAAAAAAGTGACTTTTCCCACAACTCGACCAATTTGCCAGCCTGCTCTCATTCCAAAAAAAATGCCGCTTGTCACCATGACACCTGTTGCCAAAAGCCATCTTTTAAAGTGGGTTGTTACGCCGCTGGGTAGTGTTAGTTTCCAACGTGGCTGGACTGAACCTTTCACAGTGCTACGATATGCTGGCCGGGTGGCCGGCATCTGATGTGGCAGTATGATACACGGATGGGTGGCGTCAGTTTGTAACACAACTGGACAGCACCTGTCATGATGGTATAATACGTAGCTGGAAGGGGTCATTGAAACACTGTCAGTTATGACATAATATAAGGAGCTGGAAAGTCCCTAAAGGGCAGGCAGTAGGGGTGGTGGATGGATCCAACAAACCCTGGCCATTAACTTGATAACTGTTTGCTGTCCCCGTGAAAGTAAAGCCAAACCATGATGTTTTTTTCAAAACCTAACCCTGTGCTTTTGTTGACATTCTAGCATTGGTTGCAGCGTCCTGGAATGTCAACAGCAGTCGCAGGACGAAACCTAGTGTAATATGTAGATGTCACAAAGTTGTACTAGATATATAATTCCCCGGGCGACACCAACACAGACACAAGAGGGCAGAGTTTAGGTGCAACAAATTATTTTATTGCACCAGGAAAAAAAATATTGCAGTACAAGAATGGAATGTTTCATTTCATTTATTTCCTTTTGACCCCTCCCCGGGGTATAAGGGACAGACAAAAATAACATTAACAAATCAGAGCAGGCAGCAACCAAAGCACAACAAAATAAATAGAACAGAATTAGTGTACATACGTATAAGTCAAAGCAAATCAAGAGAAACTATTCAGGATTTTCTTTAAAAGTTTCGACAAATTTGACAAGACCTTTACTTTTCGAGATGACATTAACTTTTGAAACTTACAAATATTTGGATTTACTCTATAGAACTGACCGACCAACTCTCTTCTGTCTTTGTTAAAAAAGGAACACACAAGTACATAATGATATTCGTCTCCTCGATTGCCCAAACAAAGAGTACATTGCCGAGGGCCATTTTCACGGTCATACCTGCGCTCAAAGATAGGTAACTTATGATTTCCACACCGAAACTTACACAGACAAATCCTTTCAGCAGGTCTTAACATAATCAAATAAGGTTCAAAAGTGAAATCCGTTTTAAACAATTTATAACTATCACATATAGGGCTTTAGTTTCCTGGCGCAGCGCAGGGTGGCAAACCCCGCGCAGAGCTAGTTTCGAGCAGCGCAGAGAAACAAAGAAAAGAAACAGAGTGAGACTGCGAGAAAGAGAGAGCGCCCGGTCTGCGAAACTAGAGCCCAAAGGGTTGCTTTGTAATTTCTCATGCCATCTCTGTAATTCCATGTCAGATAATCTACGTTCAGTCATTAATTTTAAATACTTAGGGTTCATCCATCCAGCGTCATGCCATAAGTACGATAAACCACAATCATCAAGAATATTTTTAACTTTGGAAATCCATTTACACTGAAAAATTCTGTCATCATACAAAATCTTGAAAACAATAAACACAATCAAAGAGATTTTTGTTGTATTATGACTAATTAAATGCACCCAAAAGTTAATCATTCTCATGTTTATCTTAAAATCTAGACTATTTCGACCAAACTCTCCATAAATAATACAATTTGCTGTGCGTTTATTAACATTAAGTAAACGTGTCAAAAAAGATTTGTGAAGCATTTCAATTTGGTCAAGTTTATGAAATCCCCAGACTTCGCTTCCATATAAAAGAATAGGCACTATAAGCTGGTCAAATAACTCACATTGTATATCAACAGGTAACTGTAATCTAGTAACTCTGTTTTCCAAGGAGAATAAAGCTCTTTAAGCTAGTTTAATTGCTTAGCTATTGCTTTATCAGATCGTCCATTAAAATTAAATAACATTTCAAGATAGTCATACTCAAAAGTAACTTCTAATTTATCTGAGCCAAACTTAAATTCTGGGAGTATCCGTAATTTCCCCCTAGAGAAAATAACAACCTTTGTTTTGTCTGTGTTAACAGTTAAATACCAGTTTTTACAATAGGAAGCAACTGCATTTAATGTGGTCTGCAATTCTGAAGGAGTCTCTGTCAGTACAATCATATCATCCGCGTAAAGCAGGACATATAATTTCAAATATATCCCTATTTCACCATTCATCACATTGCGGCATTCAGTTGAGAAAAGTTGAAGTCCTTTGTACCATTGACTCACATATTTTTCAAAGTCATTTAAATATAGTGCAAACAATAGTGGTGATAAATTATCCCCTGATGCACTCCTACATTACAAATTGTTCAGATAAATCATAACCAGCTTTAACACAAGATTTAACATTCTCATAAATATTATGAGATTTAATACCCTTCCATTTATACAGAGTGCAACTAATTTAAGCCATAATGATGACCTATCTACCTAATCAAACGCTTTTTTATAATCAACAAAAGCACAATATAGTCTTTTTTCTTATGCAGGTACCATTCAACCAGTGAGTGAAGAATAAAAATATGGTCAAGGGTTGAAAAGCCTTTCCTAAACCCTGCCTGCTCTTCTCCAAGAATTCTTTCAGACTCTATATAAGCAGTTAGTCTGTAATTTATTATAGCCGTAAAAAGCTTACCAATACAACTAAGTAAAGTAATACCTCTGTAATTTTCAGGATCATCTATTGGTCCCTTGTTTTTGTATAGTGGTTTTAACTATAATGTTCAACACTTCCAAAGGGGAGTCCTTTATATATTCATTTATAACATCATCAATACCGTTTGCTTTTTTATTTTTTAATTTTTTTACCATTCGCTGTATTTCTTCCAAAGTAAACAAATCATTTATGTATTCATTTGTAGGAGAGGTGACTTGTCTGAGGTCAAATTGCTGGTCTTCTGGTGTACAATTATCACTCGATTTTTGGCTGAGTTTTTTTTTTAAATATTCAGCAAAAGTTTCTATAGATACATTTCCTAATCTTCCAGATGGTTTACCTGCATTTAAAATAGACCAATATTCATTACTATTAGATTTCTTAAGTGTACGAAGTTTCCTGTATAAATAATCATAGTACTGCCTTGAACATTTCCTTATGATGGATTTATACTTTCTAGCTATACATTTTATTTCAACTTTAGATTGGACAGAGCAGTTAAATTTGAATATATTCATGGATTTAAAATATTTTCTACAAGCCTCAACACATTCAGCATTAAACCAGGGTTTTCTCTTCATATGCCTTACATAAACTCAAACTTTTAGCAGGATCTACCATGATGTGACATATACCTTTACTAATGTTATTTATTTCAACCAGATTTGTATTGGAAATATTAATTGCATCAATCATTGAATCATACATTTTTATAACCTCTAAATTAAAGGTTTCTTGGTATGTGGCTTTTAACTCAGGTTTCCATTGGTGTTTAAATATTAAATGGGTCATGTGTCTATAATCTTTTACAGGATCATAATAAACAGTATCTGTAAGAGTTTCACACTTATGAGTACCAAGGTTATTGGCTCTTATAGTTAAACTAATAGGGCAGTGGACATCTGACAAGCATTTGTCCAAAGGTTCAACGCAAAAATAGATAATCTGTGCTAATAAACAAACTGACACTATGGCATAGTCAATAACGATCCACGATTCCATTATAATTAAAACAGGTGTAGCGCCCAATGCCTTTATCAGACCCAAATCTTTCATTTACAATCTTCTACTCTGAACTTTGACATAATTCAATTAGACTGTGACCATTATTATTAGTCATTAAATCTTCACTGACCCTCTGTAGATCCATCAAAGAAAAGTCATTTATTTCACTATTTAAAAGCATTTTGCCATCAAAAGACAGCCCATTTCTAATATTCGTTCCTACCTCACCAACATTTAAAGAGTCACTCAGAATACCAGTTCTTGAATTGAAATCACCCAACATCACTATTGGTAAGCAGTATTTACTGTTCATAAATTAAATATCTTGGGAGACATTTCCAAAATAGTCCTTGATAAAAAAATAGATCCTTAATGTGGCACATAGACTGTTCCCAAGATGAATTCAAACCCAAAAGCTGCTTTGGCCACTTTAGTCCACAGGATCTTGTCAGAAGTAGTGTCTTTTATCTCATGAACATAATTTGCAAACTCATTTTCAACTAATAGATGAATGTACCATGTTTATAACTTGATTTCTTCTTTTATAGCACGAAAGGAGTAAATCCATCACAGTCTGATTTGCAGATATTATCTGTTTTGGTCTCTGTTAAACAAACAAATTCATAGTCTTTGATGTAATCTGTAAGAATCCCAAATTGAAATTAGCACGTAATCCACACACATTTAGTCCAAGGAATTTGATATCTGTCTCCTGTTTAGTCTTAAATCGACCAGTAGAATTTTTACAAGTTACATCCTCGATACAAGTTGCATGTAGTGAGGGGTCAGCGCTGGCCTAGGAGAAGTCTACACAGATCCCGACACTTTGAGCTTTTTCTGCAGACCATCCCAGTTTGGACATCAGCTCATCGCCGGAGTAGATGATTTTCTTCACTTCCTGATCATTGTCCTTAACCTCTTGCACTCCACCCCCATTTTGTAGCGAAAATGCCTAAAATGACATACCCAAATTAAAATGACTGTAGCCTCTGAACCGCTCTGACTACATGCATGCATGAGGTCTTGCCACAAAGCAAACTCTCTGAAGTTTCTTGTGAAACGATACAGAGACAGAGTAATGGGCCTCTGAAGTCAGTAAAAAGTTGAAGATTTTGCCTAAAATAAAATAAAAAATGATTTTCAGGATGAATAACTGTCTGTGGCTTCATTTGAGCAGGTAAATGACACTGTGGGGCTGTAGGCACACTATCAATGAACATTTGTTTCAATTTTGAAGAAAATTGCTCAAAGTATGACCATTCTACAGTGTTTTTTCCATGAAAAGATCCAGGCGGAGCTCCAAATGACAGAGCGCTCACTCCGCTTCAAAACAGTACTATCAGTGATCAAACAACACTCAGCCAGCTTCATACATCGTACCTTGCTTACCTTACCTAGCTTATGTTGTTTATGACAGAAACACCATAAAATATCACCAAATAAAGCCATATGAAACATGAAAGTTGTGATCCTACTTTCTAGGTGGTATATCTCAGCCAAAAATAGTGGCAGGAGTGAGATCTCACCTTTTATAAACCAGCTACATATCCACTGACGGCTCGGCATGAGATTGTGAGTAATCCTTTAACTTTTCCCCTTGAAAAATGGCATAACATGGCTTGTCACCTCTCATTGCCATTTTGGACTTAGTGTATTTAGGCTGCTCTGGTGCGAAAACCATAAGGAATAAAAGAAAAACGATGCCGGATTCAGGAAGCCGAGAGCTCCTGAATCCGGTGATACCAAGCATCACATGGTTTGATGATGTAGTGCGCCTGTGAGATCCCAATTAACAGAGGAGGGAGGGAGCGCGGATGCCGGCGTCTGAACGGAGTTAGATGTCATGTCCATGTGTTTTCCCCACTCTTGGAGCAAGAGTTTACTGGATTCATTTACGGCCGCCGTCACTACGGAACTTATTAACGGAATCAGCGCATCTATAACTTTTGGAACGATTTCTTTAATTAAGTCGCCCACGCTCAGGTCCTTACCGGCACCCTCCTTTGACACTGACTGCCTCGTGTTGTGAGCGCCGCAAGTAGTCGGCTTCTTCTTGCTCAATCCGTCAGCCAAAGCACTCGTTCCGTCGGCAACTGCCTTGGTAACTGCACCAGCTATTGACTCTACTGATACTTTCGTTGATATCATCTGTATTTTCTTCAGTTTCTCCAAACTCTCTCAGAGCAGCGAACCTGCTGTCACTCGGTGCCGCCATCTTGTTTAAAGTACTAATGAAAACCCAATACAAATACTGGCCAGTAGTCAACAGATTAAAAACAGAGGAATAAAATACAGTAGTTACTTTAAAATGGGAAAATAACCCAGTCCTCAAAAATCTTCCCTACGCCCCTGTCCACCTGTCTCTGTGGGAGTTTTTTTATACTCACTCCAAAAGCAGGGTCTGTCCTGTGGTGGGGGCGTGGCTCGTGTTGGCATGGTATCAGCTGCTCTTGACGCTCCTCTTGTCGATCCGAAGCCGCTGGAAACAAACCAAACAGTCACAATTACTAACGGGCTTGTCTGCACCCAGCAGCCCAATCACACAACCATCTCAGCTTGATTTTCTTCCCTTTACTTATCGTGATCTCTAGCCCATCAATAGTATCATGGCAGCACGCTGACTCATCTTCCACACCACAGAACAGCTGATGCACGCCTGGAGAAGCAGGTAAGGGTTGACACGCTCAGGAAGAAGAGACCCGAGCTGGTGGATTCCACCTGTTTTATATCGGCTGATACTGACTGTAGACCAATCACTGGGAAACAGGCAGAAGGGGAAAACGAGGGGGGCGGAACCATGTGCTATTGTCCATAATGTCCACATTGGCTTTTCTTCAGTCCATGCAAAAACACAATATAAATCCACAGCACTGTTTACACAAAAACAATAATTCACAGCAACTGCTTCACACTATATAAGAAAAACACACATATTAAAGAAAGTGAAATACACCATAAACACAATATATAAACCATAAATATACACAATAATAAACCATAATGGCCTGTGAAAATTATGGAAGGCTCCTGTCACCCCGTGACACCTACCCCCACCCTTTGGGGTTGTCGTCCTAACAGCCAATGCTGTCCTTACTGCTGATACCTGATGGGGGTCCTCCCTCTAGTTTCTCTAGTGGATCTTCTCAGTGGGTGTTCCTGCTCATCTGGCTCCCTTTCTGGTGACTGCTGCACTTGTGGTGCTGCTACAATGGTTGACTGTGGTGCTGCATCCCTAACTGGTCCTGGTACTGCTGACGCTAGTGCTGGGGTTACAGGTACGAAGCAGAGAGGTACTACAGGGAGTCTGCCTGCTGCTTCTGGCCCACTGGTTCTTTGGGTAACATTGGGGCTAGGGGGTGGCTGAGGTCTAAACGGGCATGGTTGAATGTTGTTGCGATGAATGGTCTTTTCAGGTCCTGCTTTCCCCTCGGGCCAAATCTTGTAGACTGGCTGATGGGGACTCATTTGGCAGACGACAACGTAGGGGGTTGGTTGCCAATGTGAGGCAAGTTTTCCTTGGTCATGCCTGCGAAAATTATGCAAGAGAACCCTTTCTCCTGGGAGCAGGGGGGCATTTTTAGCTCTCAAATCATACCTGGCTTTATCCTTTTGCTGCTGGTGCCGTGTCTGTGTGGCCACTTGTTGGTAAGCTTTCAGCAGTATCTGATGGTGTGACTGCACCCAACCATCCACATTATACTGGGATCTGGTGTGGGGGGCTCCAGTGGCCATCTCTACTGGCAGCCGGGTGTGGCGACCATGCAACACAAATTGAGGGGTTAGTCCAGTGCAGCTATGCTCAGTGTTATTATAGGCTTGCAACAAAGCGGGCAACCTACAGTAGGAGCCACTCAAAAGTTCCCCTTCCCAGCCAGCTGTCAGCCGGCTGCCTGTCGAATCCCAGCCAAATCCCAGCCAAGTTCCAGCTGACTGCCAGCCAGCTGCATGCTGGCTCTACCCCCCCCTCCCTCTCCTATTTTAATTCTAGACACGCCCACTCATTCAATTGCAGGGTATCTCTCTCACAAAAAAACAGCCTGCAGTCATTCAGTTTATCAAACGTGGAACTGATCGTTTCTATAGCAACGACTCTTTTCAGGGGTAACCGTCTGCCTTTCTGAAACCTTGCCTCTTCGAACGTTAACTTCCATTATTCGAACTGGCGGTCCTTCACCTTTTTTTCATAAGTCCCACCATTACGAAAATTCCTGCCTTTATTATTCGAAATGTCAGCCCTTCCTCTTTTTTCTAAAGGATCCGCCATTCCGAAGTTTGGATATTGTGGAATATGGCACAGCTGCAGTGCTGCAGTGCTGCAGTGCAGACATTTCAGTCGCACACTGCGCATGTCAGCAGCGGGCAGCAGTATAGAACTGAGCTTTTACTGATGCACTTTCTGAAGGCTATTTACTTAATTAGACTTCTGTTTTCGTTAGTATATTATTTTTTTTTCGTTATTGTATAATTGTTTTCAGTTAATCAGTGAGATCACATCTTCAAAAAATGTCTGAAAGAAAAGTAACTGAAAAGGTGTAATACTGAAGATTTCGTTTGTTTACAAGTTATTTTTAATTTGGAAACCTGTTTTGTTGACCTTTTTGTAATAAATTATGGAGCCCCGCAGTGGCTTTGAGAGGAAAAAATATACATCGTGCGCACGTTTTAATTAATTTGAATCCTCATTCATTCATTCATTCATTCACTCTGCACTTGCTGCTTTGCATGGGATTGTTGTCGGCAAAAGGCAATTAACGAGGATATTGAGAGTTTTAGAGGATAATCTGTGTGTAAAACTATGTAATATCTTATATTATTTGTGTTCTTGTGAAGATATCCCGCTGGCTCTGCTGCGCCTTCCCAGTTCAATTACGCATGGCACAGGCGCTCGGATGCGCGTAAAAAACCCATGAATGAAGCGGCAGTCCTGTCCTTGTGTCCTGTGCACTGATGTGTAACGTTTAACATTTGTTGAGCTGTCATCACATTTAATTGGCACAGCTCTGACAGCCGAAATACACCGGGTACTAGCGCTACACGTCAGTGTGAAACTTTTTTCAATTTTTTTAATTTCAACTGAGGGTGCAAAAATAATGAATTGATGGTAGCCTACTGCATGCTTTTGCACACTCGCAGAACCGGGAAGCTATTCCTCAAACAAATTGGTGAGGTGATCCTCTTTTTTCCTTTCTTTTCTCTCTTCTCTCTGTCCAAAACTGTCATTTCGCCCCACGTGACCAGCTGACTTTGCTACGCGCTGATTGGCAGTTGAAACAGGCGACTTGCCTTATGATCTAAAACCAGCCACTGGTGACTGCATGAAAGGCATCTGTCAATAAGTCTCTTCAACGTCTTGAATAGAATCTTGTACAGTAGCCTAACTGTATAGATCTGGTCAATACACAGTACATTAAGACTTTACTTGTAGACTGAATAGTAAGAGATTATAATCACAACTTTACAGGATTTGACAAGTAGCCGAAGTTTTCACATACAGTACAAAGACCCCTCTGTTTTGACGGCGACAGTCTAGTCAAAATTAAAAAAAAATAAAGCGGCCCGGCACAGTTGTTTTTGCTATTTTGGGCAAGAGAATAAAAACAATTATTAAAGGGGATGCTGAGCAGTAAGATCTGTTGTGTCATTAAATGGATAATGCACATTCAGCCGCACACTACGCTAACAGGCAGGGTCCCCTCTGGTTTACACATATTGAATGTTGTCGGCTCATGTCGGCTGCCAGAATGTGCGCGCTGTGAGCTGCCCTTCCCCCTCCAATGCCAGTGATTTAGCATAACTATGCTCTAACCTTTTGTTTGCGTACTGGGTTATTCGGAATGCGGGGAGAGAGAGAAGACATTTCTACACTGCGTCTTTTTGGGCTATATGGAGTTTTTCGATTTGTGATTTTTTGTTTCGTAGCTTTATTAACTTAATTATTCTGATATTGTAAAATTAACATTTAATTTTTGAAGTGACGTGACGAGGAGTTCTTGAAAGTGTGTTGGAGCGCAAGTGTCCCTGGCTTTCATGGATAAAAAGCCAACACACTAACATACAGCAGGAATTCACTGAACTAATTTTTATGTTGGCTCTGACTGGGAGAAATCGAGTGTTTGTAGCCTATTTAATGATTCTTTTTAATTTATTTTATTAATTCCTCCGCCCACCGTAGTGGTGAGCAGCAGTACCGATGCAGGTTATATAGTATCCTACAGTAAAGCCTTAAAATCAACAGAGAACCAATCAATATTTTGACTGTGATGTCATTATAAGTTGAACTCAGGTTTGATAATGGGTAAAATAAAAAATAAATAAAAGTAAAAGGTGGTCTTGCGCACTCCTGGCTCGCTGCTGTCTAACCAGAGCGAGGTTCTGCAGGCATGGACGTCGGAACTATTTTCTTTGTTGGGAGGGGCGGGGGAAGCACGCACACTTATCAATGATTAAGGATTTGATTTGAAGTTATTTTATAATAACATGCAGTTATAAGAGAACTAGAATGGATGAACACGGCATCTTTATTGTTAAGAAAATGAAACTTTGATAACTAAATCAAGCCATTTAAGGAACATAACAGCATTATTTGTAACTTGAATGAAAAAAAGAAAAGTCTGCACTCCTGACTCAGGGCTTTCATGCATTTCCAAAAGTGGACCTTCTCTCCTGTTGACCTACTGATGAAGATTTTAAGCCCTCTCTGCACAGAGATGCATTTATTTATAGTAAACACATTTTATAGTGAGCAGCATACATATGTCCCTTACAAATCCCAACCGTGTTTACAAAGTTTGAATGAACGAGACGGACGCAATCAGAAAGGAAACGGAGGCTGCGCATTGATCCTTTTGCCCCTGTCTGCAGGGACGAACGGACCTCATGATGGTTATTTTCTGAAGAAAAAAAAAAGCGTCCACCACCACGCAACACAGCGCTTTCCCGATCTGTCTAGGGACCAGTGGCACAGGATCTGAGACCGCATCAACGAGAGACTGAGGAGCCCCAGAAAGCTTGACCAAGAGTCAAAGCGCCTGGGCTTTTGTTGATTGTGTAGCCTAATTGTGTTTGCACCTTCAATAAAAACACGCAAATGGCAAAAAAAAAAACCTCTACTGTCTTTCTTATTACATTTTGGGGAAATACCACTCCGCTGCGCATTGCAGCTGTGTAAAATGTCATACAAAAATAAATATAAATTCCAATAGAATAAGTTTGTCTGATTTACTGAAAATAATTATACAATAACGAAAAAAATAATAGCCAACGAAAATATAAGTGAGTCAAGTGTGTTTGAGATCATCAAACAAATTTAATTCATTTTCGGACATTATACAGGAGAAGATTATTTCAAATGGACATTCTCATTTCGTAGAGGACTCAGCTTAAGCATTAATGAGTGTTACACGTCAGTAATATGAAGTTATTTACGTGTTTTGTGGTTAATTATACCGTGGATCCTGTCGCTCCTCTCATGTCATCCGTGGCGGCGCACGGGACCGATGAGCAGCCTTCGTTTCCTGTCAGATTACGTGTGACTCATTCATCCAAACTTGGTTGGGATTTGTAGAGGACATGTATATGCTGCTCATTATAAAATGTGGTTACTATAAATAAATGCATCTCTGTGCAGAGAGGGAAATATATGCTGCCTGCGTCTAAGCAGGAGGCTACACAGTAGAGATGGGCGTCCTGGCTGATGCACAGCTATCTCGCCATGCGGATCATTTTGGATTTATTTTGAGATATCTGATATTGATGCCTCCACCCTCCAATACAGTGGAAGGCATTTCATTTGCGATGCTCACAACATTGGAAACATTTAACAGATTCAAAAGCAACACATCTTTTCAGAAACAGTGACCCAGTGTTATTAGTTTTCCTTGGAAGTGCTTTCAGCTTAAGTCCTTATGACAAAAAATCTTGACAGTGAGGTCTGTTTATCCAGAGTACCAGGGACAATATTTCTACAAAGACAAATTGCTGGTGAACTTATTAAATAACATTTACCAGCCGTGACATACCGCAACACCTGGTATTGTTTTCACCTTGTGAGTGAGTGAGTGAGTGAGTGAGTGTGTGTGTGTCATCGTGGCAAAGTGTGGTCCACGGCTGCCTTTTACGCACAGAACACACATAACCATTATGCCATGTCTTAGTGGGACTGTCCAGTGATTTCAGGCTTTTAAATTCCTGCATAGTATAGTAACTAATGCCAACAACTAAGTAGTGAACCAACTGCATGTAGGTACAGGGTGGCAACTAGCGGCGTCTAGGTCCCTGCTCCAGCTGCAGGTAGCTCGTACGGATCGATATTATTTATTTCTTGGATCTTCTCCAAATACCTCAGTTTGAATCATGATAACACGGCAAAAAAGTCACACAAAGCACAATAAATGAGATGGAGTTTAATTACACTGGGGTAGCCTAATTAATGGGAAACACAGGGACAAGTAGGTTTTGAAAGATAAAAAGAGAGCATCCTCTTGGCTTTTCACATGGTAATATTATTTTAAAAAATATGGGTTGCATACAGTAGTTGTAATTCGACCTAGTCATAAAATGCTACTAGGCTATATAGTGGAGCCATGGACCAGCTGATAAGCCATCTTTCCCAAATCTGCAGATATTACAGTATTTTGGTGATAATCACTGCTCCTCCCCGTGGACAAATGAAGCATTGCAACTGGTTTTCACACAGGTCTCTAGGGGTGTTACAAGTCAGGGCTGCATTTCCTACATCATCGCGGGGGATTAAATTAACTCCACGGAGCAGGCGGCAGGCTTGCACGGAGCAGTCACGGATCTGCCACGGACCTGCTGCGGACCTGCCGAGGTTAGGTCATGGAAACAGGGGAACTTTTGAGTGGTTCCTGTATCCGGCCACCGTGGCTGGTCAGCCTCTTCTAGGGACCTCAGGAGAGAGATGAGAGTTTGGTTAAATTGCTCGCATGCTCCATTACCTTGGGGGTGGTAGGATGTTGTGCGTACTTTGCTGCAACCATACAATTGGCAGAGTTCAGCCATGACTGTAGACTCAAATGCAGCTCCTCTGTCAGAGCGGATCTTCTCTGGACAGCCCCAGGTCTGGATGAGGTTGCGCCACAAAGCCTTGGCGGTGGTAACGGCTGTCTGGTCCCGGGGGTGCTGCCCAGCTGTACCGAGAAAACAAATCAGTCATCACCAATATATGTTGATAATAGTCCCCCAGTCTTCCCAGTGACAAATAGTCCATAGCCACCATTTCTAGGGGGTACGAACTTTCTATAGGAAGGAGTGGGGCTCTCACCTCAGGTCGGTCCTTACTCTGGATGCACTGGGGGCAGTTTGATGACCAATCTCTGACGTCCTGTCCCAGCCTTGGCCAGAAGAACCCTCGTCTCATGGCAGCCTCAATACGTGTGGCACTCATGTGCCCCATAGCCTGGTGGTACTGGTTCCAAACAGTATGAGTCCAGGCTAGCACAGTCTGCCACAGCACATCTCCAGTGTGACGTTTCCTCACCTCTCTCTGCAGGACTCCTGCCTCCAACCGCAAGTGCCTCCATTCCCTCAGAGGTCATCTGGCCAATGGTGGTGCTGCTCCCCTCTCTTCAGCTGTGGGTGGCTTACCCCTTTGGAGCCACTCAGACACCTCTCGTAGGGCAGGATCCTCCTGCTGCCTGATGACCCAATCACTGGGTGACACCTGTGTAACCTGTGGACTCTTGGCAGCAATTTGGGGGACCTCCACTTCCTGAGGAAATCTGAACAGCACATCTGCATTTTTGTTAGCAACACCAGGTCTGTATTTGAGGTCAAAGTCGAAATTGGCCAACTGTGCCACCCACCTTTGTTCCACGGCACCCAGAGTGGCTGTGTTGAGGTGAACCAGAGGGTTATTGTCAGTGAATGCAGTAAATTTTGCTCCCCAGAGGTAGTCCTTAAATTTTTCAGTGACTGCCCATTTGAGAGCAAGCAGCTCAAGTTTGAAGGAGCTATAGTTTTGGTCATTTTTTTCTGTTGGCAGCAGGCTCCTGTTGGCATTGGCAATAACCCGTTCTCTCCCCTCTTGCACCTGTGACAAGACTGCTCCTAAACCGTCCAAACTTGCGTCTGTATAAAGGTGGAAGGGCTTAGAAAAGTCTGCATAAGCAAGGAAGGGGGCACTGATGAGGGCTTGTTTCAGTTTATCAAAAGCAGCCTGGCAATCGGTAGACCACTGCACTGGTCAGTTTTTCTGAGCAGCTGTGCCTGCTAATAGTGCATTCAGGGGAGCTGCTATACGGGCGAACCCAGGGATAAACTGCCGGTAGTAGCCGGCAAACCCCAAAAATGACCTGACCTGCTGTTGCAGGGGGGTTTCCATTGTTGCACAGCTGTGGTCTTCTCCGGATCAGTGGCCACTCCTTCCTTGCTAACCACATGGCTGAGGTAGTTCACCTTTGACTAGAAGAGCGTATATTTGTGGGGCTGCAGTTTGAGGCCATGTTTCCAGAGTCTTTCAAACACCTGCTCCAGATGTTGGAGATGGCTTTGGAAGTCAGGTGAGAAAATGATGACATCATCGAGATAAATAAGGAAAGTGTCGTTTACCAGACTTCCCAGGCACCGCTGCATCAACCGCTGGAACGTCGCTGGAGTGTTACACAAGCCGAAGGGCATCCGGTGGAACTCGTACAGCCCCAGGGGTGTGGTGAAGGCGGTCTTTTGACGATCTTCGGGGTCAACTTCCACCTGCCAGTATCCGCTGGCCAAATCCAAAGTGGAAAACCACTTGGACTGTTTGAGGCAGATGAGGGACTCTTCGATCCTGGGGAGTGGAAAGGCATCTTTATGTGTCAAAGCATTCAACTTCTGATAATCAATACAAAACCTCCAGGTGCCATCCTTCTTTTTTACCAGGACAATGGGGGCTGCCCATGGGCTTGAACTCTCTCTAACCACCCCACTATCAAGCATAACTTGGAGGAGCTTCCTCAGCTCTGGGAAGAGGGACAGTGGAATCGGTCGATACCTCTCTCGGCTCAGTGGGGCAGTGCCATTGGGGATCTGGTGTTGCACAGTATCAGTACACCCATAATCCTCTTCGTGAGCTGCAAATACCTTGCTCCATCTGTGGAGAAGTCGGTCCATTTCCTGCTGTTCCTCCTCAGTCAGCCCTTCACCTGTCAGAGCGAATACTGGGTGCTCCTCCTCCGGGGGCAGCTGTACATTCTGGATGTCCACTTCCACGGTCCCCGGTTGGTCAGTGCAAAGTACCAATTCCTTCTCTCCATTGTGATGCCCCTCCCAATGTCTTTGAGAATGTTTCAGCCAGTCTCATCAGACAGCTGGCTGACATGGGAGGGTCGTTACCATGATTAGGCTCACCTGGGCTTCCAAGCTATAAAAGCTGCCTAATCTGTTCACTTGGTTTCTCCCTTCCTTTCAGCTGACATCCACTGAGCAGCTTTGGTTTTGGTTTGCACCTTCAACACCTCCACAGAACACCTGACACACACCCATGCGTGGCTTTCATGACTGACTTTGCTGATCTACACACTCCATTGATTATTAAGTTAATTTTAGTTTAATAAATTCAGCTTGTTTTAAGTAAATCTTTTGTGTGGACTCCCTTCTTGTCACATACTCTGAGCCAGTTTGTGACACCATGGACATCACTGGGGTGAACCTGGTACACTGAGGCCAGAGGACGGTGTGGCGGCACAACAATAGGGAATGGGTTAACATTTTTGATGCGGATAGGAACCTTCCCATTTTTGATAACAGCTAGAGTCCTGGCCACATGTCACTGCTCCTCATCACTTATGCCCTCCACAAGAACACAGGGGTGGGTGGGTTTAGAAGTTTCTAGTACCTGAGCCCAGAAGATCATCTCACTGTGTGCTGGTACCTCAACAGTGTCTTGTCTGGTCAGCCTGGCCACACCCACCTTCCCATCAGGGGGAGAGTCTTCCTCTATTTGCCTGCAGGCAGCAAAAGCTTTCTCCCAATCTCCCTTCACCTCAGGTGAAATGGTGGAGGTGAATGCGGACATTCCTGGGTGCTCTCCCTGAAACAGAGCCTTCCAACATTGGTTGATCACATTCATCCCCAAAATCCCCTTTTCTGGCCCAAGACACTCATCCTTCACAATCACAACCCCCTTGTCCATGACTCTTATTCCCCCTATGAGATTGCATACCCAGTGTAGGGGATCTTCAGTCCATTGGCGGCTTTCAGTGTCAACCAGTAGAGATCACCCTTGTCTCGTGGGTGAATGTGACCAAACCACTTCTGAAGAAAAGTCTCACTGAACAGTGTTACTTGGGATCCTGTGTCCAATATGCAGGGTATTTTCACACCCTCAACCTCCACCATAACCCCAGGGCAAGTTCCAACAACGTCAAGCCATTGCACTTTTTCCCCACACTCCACATACCCAGCTACTTGCCCTGTAGTAGCTGGGGCTTCTAGTTTAACGGATTCCGCCCTGAAGCATTTGCAGCAGCATTGCAGTAGCGCTGCATGTGTCCTGGCTTCCCACAGGCTCTACATATGGGCTTCCCACTCCTGTCCCACTGAAAGTCCCCACCTGAGCGTGGCTTTCGTTGATAGCGGCCATGTTCCACTCCACCTCTGGGAAACTCCCCTTGGCCCTGGTGAATGTCAGCTGGCACTAAGGGGGGCAGCTGTCTTTGTACCTCATCAACTAAAGTTTTGCTGATTGTGGCTTGCTGTTCATGTATTTCCTGTCTGAGCTCAGTTTTAACGTCCTCCTTCCACCTATTCAACTCATGCATATCTGTGGGCGGTGGTACAACTACTTTCACTGCTTGAGCCTCATCCTTCCTGTTCTGCTCCTTTTCTAAAGCTTGGGCTTCAGTGCAGGCCTCATTAAAGCTAAGCTCTGGCCTCTGCCTGGTTAGCCGCTCCATCTTCCTCTGCACTTTGCCTGGCCTTAGCCCTTTCACGAACTGGTCTCTGGCTGTGGGCTCCACCTATGCTACCACCTGTGGCTCACTTTCCTTCCACCGGTTAAATAGCTCATCTCAACACTTTCATCCTCTTTCTGCCTGCATTGGAAAAACTGAACTCTGACATGAGCAAGAGAACATGGCTGACCATAAAGTTTTTTTTAATTCATCTAAAATTGCCCTTGAGGTCCCCCTTTTTTCTGCATCTCGCCGCATCACTTGCCTTTTTGCTACCCCATCAAGTCCCTAAATGACAAAATCAACTTTTTGTTGAGCATCAAGACCCTGGGCCCTAAGCATGGACTCCATTTGTTCCACCCATGCTCCAAATTTAAAATCTCCATCTTTACCTGAGAATTTTGGTATAAATGGTAAAGCCATAAACCATGGCATAGCCATAGAGGGCACTGTATTGGCATTAGAGGGCCCTGCTAGAACATCACTCTCTCCCTGGTCATTTTCATCTGCCATTTTGTTCTATGAGTTGTGGTATGGGGACCCTGCCAACAATGCCAAAATATGTCACAAAGTTGTACTAGATATATAAATCCCCGGGCCACACCAACACAGACACAAGAGGGCAGAGTTTAGGTGCAACAAATTATTTTATTGCACCAGGAAAAAAATGATTGAAGTACAAGAATGGAATGTTTAAAGTACTAATGAAAACCCAATACAAATACTGGCCAGTAGTCAACAGATTAAAAACAGAGGAATAAAATACAGTAGTTACTTTAAAATGGGAAAATAACCCAGTCCTCAAAAATCTTCCCTACGCCACTGTCCACCTGTTTCTGTGGGAGTTTTTTTATACTCAGTCCAAAAGCAGGGGTCTGTCCTCTGGCCGGGCCGTGGCTTGCGTTGGCGTGGTATCAGCTGCTTTTGACACTCCTCTTGTTGTCGATCCGAAGCCGCTGGAAACAAACCAAACAGTCACAATTACTAACGGGCTCGTCTGCACCCAGCAGCCCAATCACACAACCATCTCAGCTTGATTTTCTTCCCTTTACTTATCGTGATCTCTAGCCCATCAATAGTATAGTGGCAGCATGCCGACTCGTCTTCCACACCTCAGAACAGCTGATGCACGCCTGGAGAAGCAGGTAAGGGTTGACACGCTCAGAAAGACGAGACCCGAGCCGGTGGATTCCACCTGTTTTATATCGGCTGATACTGATTGCAGACCAATCACTGGGAAACAGGCAGAAGGGGAAAACAAGGGGGGCGGAACCATGTGCTATTGTCCATAATGTCCACATTGGCTTTTCTTCAGTCCATGCAAAAACACAATATAAATCCACAGCACTGTTTACACAAAAACAATAATTCACAGCAACTGCTTCACACTATATAAGAAAAACACACATATTAAAGAAAGTGAAATACACCATAAACACAATATATAAACCATAAGTACACACAATAATAAACCATAATGGCCTGTGAAAATTATGGAAGGCTCCTGTCACCCCGTGACATAGACATGAAAGGCCACTGACAAAGCCGGGATATGTGATGACTTGGGATGAAAATCTGCTGAATTTGCCCACTGTGGACACAATCGTCATTACAAATGACGTCCTCCTCCAGACCTCCTAATGTTACTAACATTACACAGTGAGCCGATGAAAGTATACAAAAATATTGTGGACAATAACTGCTGTGTATGTGGTTGGCTGAAAAAACTGCCTTGTCGTTTTTGGCCAGGTAAGTAAATGTTCTTTTGAGTATAACTCTATATATTTCAGCTCTGTACATGGATACACTGCTGTCATGGTAATGTTACTCACTAAGGTTTGCTAACTTTTGCTACTATGTTCTACTTAAACCATAAACCATTCTCAGAGGTCTGGTGAAATACAGTTAAAAATCTAGGTTTTGGCTAAAAACAGAGCAGTTGTCACAGCACATTGTAATTGCATCCAACTGCAGGCATGTTTCACACAACACTTTAACATTTACGTTGACATTGGCTGACTCTGCCACTCTTGACTAAGAATGGAGGTTTTTGATCCACATCTGCCGCTGTTTCTTACTGAGTTTTATTTTTGCTTCTCCACTGCACATTCTAATATCGTAAGGACTCAAAGTGGCCTTTGTTTTTTCCCAATGGTCAATGTAACATTTGTGCAGTGGTGGTAGTCTTTGCCTCCAGTTGCCTGCCCCCCATCTGAACAGTGCCCTGATGTACTGTATGGCGTCATATGCAAAGAAGCTATTGACTACATTCACCATCAATACTGATCTACATAAAAGGTTGCAAATGTTACCTTTAAAAATTACATTGGATAAAGAGTAAATAAAATTAAAGGTTATAGATTGAGATATAATGAGAATATTGCAGTTAACACACAATTACAGTTTGAGGGCTCTACTGTCTACACACCCCACCACAGATATTGTGTAAATGGACATATAGTAGCTCAAACATATTTCTGTAAAGTTTAATCTTCAATCACTTATTTTCATATTAGCTCAAATCACTCCTGCTTGTCTGGCTTAACAGGCTAATCCAGTGGTCCTTTACCATGAAGGCTTCTGTACCTTCAAAACAAATCCAAAACCAATGTTTTATTGCAAACCCTTGTCACGTGACAAAATGTTTAATCTGTTTGCAGACAACTTGAGAGGTGATTAAATGTTTCAGAGTACACATTCTGTAAATCTACTGGGTGTATTGACTTTAGCTATTTTGTTATAAAAGTGTCATTTAGCACTGCTATAGAGTTCCAGGCTGCCTGTCATTGCAGGAGAAAAATGAAGATAAAAGCATACAGAGGACACGTGTTTGCACTCACAATATAACAATATTGTTTTCCTGACATCATAAAATAATCATTTCAAAACCGCAATATAATTGTAAAAACCATTTTTTGCAATTACATCCAAAGGAAAAATAAATCCTCAATATTTTCACATGAAAATGAAAAAAAAAAAAATCATGTTATCTCCAGTTTCCTGTACCCTGAGTCACCTATCTACATGCTGTCAAGATGAGTCTATGTCACCCCACAGACATTATGTCTCCCTCCACTGATGATCATTTTACCCACAATGACGATGTTTCTAGCCATGAAGAAGGTTCTACCTGCTGTGTGCAGATGTTTCTAGCAGGAATTACATTTAAACTCTTACCATCAACAGTGATTATGTTTTCAAGAAGACACTACAGTGACAATGTTTCCACCTCTAGTATGGCTGGATGAACTCAAAAGAGGACTGTATAAAAAACAAATGTGTCAGAGCCCCCTTCATCATTGATGGAGGCCCTAGTGTCACCTGTGGCTCTGGAGGAGCTTTGTCAAATTCAAGACAATAACTCTGTTATCTTGACTTGGGTTTGAAGACTTCACATAATAACATAAAGTTTGTGATGAAAAATTTGTGTACGTCTCCCAGGGATGCTCACTCCTCTCAGATGTTTCTGCCTCTTCGTCACTGTCATCATCACTGCAGACTGCTTTAGTCAATGTTATCTTAGCACACTTTGCGGCATCAGCTGGCAAAGCCTTTTGCTTTTGTTGGTGCACCTTCTCTACACCCTATCCATATTTCGGCAACGACTGCTACAACTTACAGTTTAATTTGTGAAATGCTACGTGCTGTTACAGATTGTTAAGGTTAAAGTAATAAAAATAACATAATAATAGTAAACATCATTTCGTCGCTAAACGCAGCTGGAGCTTGGTGAGCGACTTCTTATGCTGCTGGAGCACCAAGGTACACTTTCTTGTCTTCTCCTAGAAAAGAGAAATCAGGGTTGTAAAAGAGAAAAGACAAAAAAAGTAAAGGGAAAGAAAGCACACTGACTAAATTAATAAATTAATTAAAGCTGCAAGCAGCATTGGGCGGGACCTCGGACTCATGCCATTTCGGCCTCCAGCTCACGTAGACAGTTATAGACAAAACTTGTAGACGATTTTAGACCCATCTCCACTCCAGCTCACAGCTGACAATTTCTCCACATTTGCTCATGTTATTTCAGAGGCACTAGCTCACTTCCTGTTGGATTTAGGTCAGGGGTGTCAGTATGTGATTTGTAGGTCTCAATGAGATGAACAAGCCAGTTTTGGTTTGATCTTTCTATGACATTCCTACGGGTCATAGTGGCCATTTTAGTGTGTCTAGGTGGCGCTAGAGAGCCCATTTTGGCACTTTTGGGGTTAATTTTTTCATTTTATCAAATTGGTTGCCAGTCCTGACATGCGTGCCAATTTTGGTGAGTTTTTGAGCATCTTTAAGGGGTCAAATTTTGTTTTTTTGCGCACCAATGGGGCCCCATGACATGCAGTAGGTGCTCTTTTTTCCTTTTCACCCCTGCCCTTCAAACATCCTGAGTCCGTCACTGAGAGAGAGAGACAAGTTGGAGAGCAGGCAGATGGAGATGGCTTTAAAATGTCTCGATACATTCCCATCTCCACTCCAGCTCACAGCCGACTATTTCTTCACATTTGCTTATGTTATTTTCAGAGGCACTAGTTCAATTCCTGTTGGATTTAGGTCAGGGGTGTCACGTGATTTGTAGGTCTTGAAGAGACGAACAAGCCAGTTTTGGTTTTATCTTTCTACGTCATTCCTACTGGCCGCAGTGGCCATTTTAGTGTGTCTAGGTGGCACAAAGATTGTCAGGAGGTTTTGGGTCATGTCACCTTTAAGAGGGCATAAAATCCAAACCGGTCGAGTAATGACAAAGTTATACAGAGCATCTGTTCAGCAGGAATTGGCCTGTAATGTGTGTGAGTTTGAAGCTGATACGATAAACAGTGGGCCATTTTAGTGTGTCTAGGTGGCACCAAGATCGGCAGGAGGTTTTGTGTAGGGTGACCATATTTTGATTTCCAAAAAAAGAGGACACTCAGTCCGGCCAAGAGATAGCCTGCTTAAATGATAGGCCTACTCGCAGTTTACTCAAAGATGCCTTATAATTTTAATATAGGCTATTTAAAGTTTATATGTAGGCTATGGATAGAAAATTCAGTTATATTACAAAATAATATCTCTCAAAGACAGAAATTCAGATAGGCCCCTATAGATAGTGTAAAAATAAATAAAATCCTATTGTCCGTCCTGTTTATTGCTAGGGGACTGTTATTTACGTGACAACACCTGAACATAACACACACACACATTGGCTGTTTGTTTCTACCTCTCCCCTCGCTGGAAGTCTCGGACCTCCCACCACCCACCTCCGCTTTGATTAAACGCTGTAAATAAAATAAAAGAGGGAGACAGGTTTTTCCTATTTCATCCTATTTTGTAATATTTCTCCCTCTCTGGAAGCCTCGCACCTCCGACCGCCCACTCCCGTCTCAAACACGGAGGTCTCCCTCTCCTCGGAGCACCCACAGCGCATGCCCGGCCTGATAAATAGCCTGTAACCATAACAACTGTGTGACACAAACCCAGTGCTTTAGTAATTAAATAATGTCGGGCTCGGTTCAGTTTCGGACATAACAAAACAGAATGACTGTCGGGTTCGGACAGAAATATGCGGCCTGTGCCGCACCCTAACACACACACACACACACACACACACACACACACACACACACACACACACACACAGAGGACGTTTGGTCAGCCTAGTTTTGTGTCACATCACATTTAAGAGGCCATAAAATCCAAACCGTTCGAGTAATGACAAAGTTATAAAGTAGATCTGTTCAGCAGGTGTTGGCCTGTAATGTGTGCGTGTTTGAAGCTGATACGATAAACGGTGTAGGAGGAGATATTTTTTGAAAAAGTTTGAAAAAGAGCATTTTTTAGGTGAAATCTTACTTTGAAAGGGCAAATAGCTCACTTCCTGTTGGGTTTAGGTCAGGGGTGTCAGTGCGTGATTTGTAGGTCTCGATGAGGCGAACAAGCCAGTTTTGGTTTGATCTTTCTATGACATTGCTACGGGCGGCAGTGGCCGTTTGCGCACAAATGCCTTTGGCCGAAGTAAATTAAAGGTATGTGAGAAAGACATGTATCAAGAGAAGAAGAGTTGGGGCAAAGTCCTGCATGAGTCCATTTTTTAAAAGCCTGTACCTGCCCATACACATAAAGCTCAGCACCAGAACCTCGGTGCCTGTCATTTTGTCTAAGTGAAAGCCGCACCTGCCCGCACCTGTTAATAAAAGTCCTACGACCTGACCTGCACCTGTGATTAAAGACCAACAGACTACAGTCACTCACATTAAGCTGGGTCATCTGTTCTTGAATTACAAATCCAGTAGAGGAAAAGTCTCTTTCACTTGCTGCACTCGATGCCAGGATGGTGAAAACATTCTGTACAGTCACTGCTAGGTTAGGAAACATTTTGGTGTGCTCCTTCCACCACCATAAAACCTCAGAAGAATCCTCCTTGGGTGTCTTGAACCCCATGTAGGATGCCACCTCATCCTCAGGCTGCAAAGTTTCATCGCTGGAGTCTTCCACGTTGGTGACAAATGTGACGACAGAGTCAAAGTTTCAACTTGTGATATTGACTTTCAAAATAAAAGCAATTGTGGCTTGATAGTGGTGATTCAGATGTCAAATAATTGCACATATACTGCACATCTTTAATATAATTTTGTTCTCACCTGCTGCCAGCCCACGTGTTGTTAATTTTTACTCATGCCCGTATCCATGAATTTATATATGTACATATTTTAACCTGTTACATGGCTTACACAGCTTTTTGCACCAAGTGCAGGACTCTGGGTGGAGGACCCACAGAGACCGCCTATGCGTAGGGTCCGGAATTTGTTGCTATGCCCCAAGCTATATAATGCCAGTGTGGAGAAAAAAAGACTGGTCCACTGGGAAGATTGGGGTCAGGAGCGGATCCTGATATGGACCGTATGGCCGTTTGCCCAGGGTGGCACTTTGTCACGAAGTGTGTGTGTGTGTGTGTGTGTGGGGGGGGGGGGGGGCAGGAGCATCAGTATCAAAATTTTGCTCGGGTTCAGCCCACTTGACATGCTGCTGTGTTGTGCTATGGCCTATTCAAGTGCTGGAATTTGTTATTTACGTGACAACGCCTGAACGCAACACTTTGAGTGTGTGTACAGTGCTATTTGCGCTGCTGTATGAGCAGTGTGTTACACACTGCCCATAACAATAACTATGTAAGGTAACAAACTGCGTCAGACTCGGGTCGGGTTCGGTCAGGAAAATGTGGCCGCGCTTTAGTGTGCTCACCTGTAAGTGCACGCACGTGTCTGTGTGTTTTGTGTGTGTGTGTGTATTCACATTGGGGCAGAACTCCGCCGTGCGCGATACAGAGAGCAGAGGAGATTTGTAAAGGTGTGACCATGTAGAGACAGAAATTGTTTACTATCACCATGGGCATTGGTCAGAATGCAACAAGCCAAGAACTCCAGGAACTGAATCTTCAAACATAAGTTTATTTTCCAGAAAGTGAGAGTTTAAAGATGATGAATTCAATAAAGGGCACAAAAACACACATCGGTGGTGAATCTGGAATAAAGCAAAAATAAGATTAAAACTTAAAGAGTTATGTTATAATAAGTGAAATAAGGTTACACGTCCATCTTAAAGGACTATATAAATAGGGGGGCTGTCGCCCAGGGCGCCATTTAAGCTAGAAATGCCACTGATTGGGGTGTCAGTTTTTTCCTTGCTGACCCTGACAAATCTCTGAAATTCTGACTCTGTGTGTGTGTGTGTGTGTGTGTGTGTGTGTGTGTGTGTGTGTGTGTGTGTGTGTGTGTGTGTGTGTGCTGTGAACACATGCACCTCAAATCACCATGTCTTTGTCATTACCTGAATGTCATATCCAGAGACAGATCATAGTTCAGGAGCACGTGTGAATGGGACTTTAGCCATAGCCCCCTTACTGTACCGCTGTCCACTTCTTCTCAACACCAACAGCATCCCTCCAGTCTCCAACCTTTTTCTGAATTCACCTCCTCCCTTACTGTCCTTTCACATCCCAGCTGCCAGCAAGCACATGCACCAAACACTACTCACACATACATTACAGCCCTACGACGTACTGCTCTGTTTAGGCTCTCTGGTTGTTCACTTACTAAAAATCTATAGCCATATTTATATGATTGCAGAGTCACTTAGGTTTTGTTAGAAGTAATGATCAAGTCTAAATCAGTCAAACCAATTTTAATATAAGATATACTGTAGCGGTGGCCGATATATATCGTTAACGATAACATCGTCATTGTTGTTTTAACGATGTGCAAATTTACGTTATCGAGTATGCAAATGACTTCACAAAAACAACTGAAAACACACGTTGAAACCAAGTTGAAACCCCACACATTCACTGAACAAGAGTTACGTAACTTGCGTGCAGCAGCACGCCGCAGTACGCCTAGGTGGTCACATGATCTCTCACTGGCACCTTCCCGGCAGGTTAGCCTGCTGCTAAACAAACATTAGCGAGACAACATGGCAACACCACCCACGGATGCTCCAGCAGCTTCGGAAGACATGGGTCAACTGTAGTGATAGGTCCCAGCCTGTAAGGTGGAAACTCATGCTGTATTGTGTTGCAGAGAAACAATTAACAGGTTGCTCAAGTACCTGAACCCTGCGTGGTTCATGAGTGGTTTGCGGTTATACCAATAAATAACTGAACATGGTGTCAGAAATCAGACGTGAGCGACGGTACTAGTGACTTAGTCTGCATATAGCGACACGCAAAAGTGTCTAGTTGTAGGTCGGGAAAGTTTGCAGTACCGGAAGACCATCTACGGAGCTACCTAGACTAGCCACAGTTAGCTAAACGAAGCGACAACATGGCACAGTTTCAAGTCTCCCTGCCAGAAAAGTTCACCTTCAAGGCTGAAGACTGGCCTAAATGGATTAAACGCTTCGACAGATTCCGCATTGCTTCTGGATTGGAGATGCAAGCAGAAGAGAATCGCAGGAATGTGATCTTTGAGAGAGCAAAGTTTAATCAGCGGCATCAAGAAACGGGTGAGACGGCTGGCAGTTTCATTACAGTGCTGCACTGCCTGGCGGAGCACTGCGGTTACAGGGCTCAACATGATGAGATGGTGAGGGACAGGCTTGTGGTGACTCTGCGGGACAAACTCCTATCTGAACAGTTGCAAATGGACCCGGAATTGACGCTACAAAAGGCCGTCACCAGAGTCAAACAGAGCGAGAAGGTAAAAAAGCAGCAAGAAATGTTAAGAACATTTTTCCTTTAAAACACTGTGTCCGTTAATATCATCCATGAGAAACAATTAATGAGCTATAACTCATGCTGTTAAAAACACATATTTAAAAGAATATCGTCTAATTATCATTATCGTCAAAATCCCCCAAAATACTGATATAATTTTTTGTCCATATCACACACCCCTAGTATACTGTATATGTAATGTGTAATGTATGTGTAATGTGTATATATGTACAGTACAGGCCAAAAGTTTGGACACACCTTCTCATTCAATGCGTTTTCTTTATTTTCATGACTATTTACATTGTAGATTCTCACTGAAGGCATCAAAACTATGAATGAACACATGTGGAGTTATGTACTTAACAAAAAAAGGTGAAATAACTGAAAACATGTTTTATATTCTAGTTTCTTCAAAATAGCCACCCTTTGCTCTGATTACTGCTTTGCACACTCTTGGCATTCTCTCCATGAGCTTCAAGAGGTAGTCACCTGAAATGGTTTTCCAACAGTCTTGAAGGAGTTCCCAGAGGTGTTTAGCACTTGTTGGCCCCTTTGCCTTCACTCTGCGGTCCAGCTCACCCCAAACCATCTCGATTGGGTTCAGGTCCGGTGACTGTGGAGGCCAGGTCATCTGCCGCAGCACTCCATCACTCTCCTTCTTGGTCAAATAGCCCTTACACAACCTGAAGGTGTGTTTGGGGTCACTGTCCTGTTGAAAAATAAATGATCGTCCAACTAAACGCAAACCGGATGGCATGGCATGTCGCTGCAGGATGCTGTGGTAGCCATGCTGGTTCAGTGTGCCTTCAATTTTGAATAAATCCCCAACAGTGTCACCAGCAAAACACCCCCACACCATCACACCTCCTCCTCCATGCTTCACAGTGGGAACCAGGCATGTGGAATCCATCCGTTCACCTTTTCTGCGTCTCACAAAGACACGGCGGTTGGAACCAAAGATCTCAAATTTGGACTCATCAGACCAAAGCACAGATTTCCACTGGTCTAATGTCCATTCCTTGTGTTTCTTGGCCCAAACAAATCTCTTCTGCTTGTTGCCTCTCCTTAGCAGTGGTTTCCTAGCAGCTATTTGACCATGAAGGCCTGATTGGCGCAGTCTCCTCTTAACAGTTGTTCTAGAGATGGGTCTGCTGCTAGAACTCTGTGTGGCATTCATCTGGTCTCTGATCTGAGCTGCTGTTAACTTGCGATTTCTGAGGCTGGTGACTCGGATGAACTTATCCTCAGAAGCAGAGGTGACTCTTGGTCTTCCTTTCCTGGGTCGGTCCTCATGTGTGCCAGTTTCGTTGTAGCGCTTGATGGTTTTTGCGACTCCACTTGGGGACACATTTAAAGTTTTTGCAATTTTCCGGACTGACTGACCTTCATTTCTTAAAGTAATGATGGCCACTCGTTTTTCTTTAGTTAGCTGATTGGTTCTTGCCATAATATGAATTTTAACAGTTGTCCAATAGGGCTGTCGGCTGTGTATTAACCTGACTTCTGCACAACACAACTGATGGTCCCAACCCCATTGATAAAGCAAGAAATTCCACTAATTAACCCTGATAAGGCACACCTGTGAAGTGGAAACCATTTCAGATGACTACCTCTTAAAGCTCATGGAGAGAATGCCAAGAGTGTGCAAAGCAGTAATCAGAGCAAAGGGTGGCTATTTTGAAGAAACTAGAATATAAAACATGTTTTCAGTTATTTCACCTTTTTTTGTTAAGTACATAACTCCACATGTGTTCATTCATAGTTTTGATGCCTTCAGTGAGAATCTACAATGTAAATAGTCATGAAAATAAAGAAAAAGCATTGTATGAGAAGGTGTGTCCAAACTTTTGGCCTGTACTGTATATATATATATATAAAACTCTGTAACGCGTTATACCCAACTCTGTGCTGCAGCAGGCTCTCCTCCCCCTGTCAATGCATTGGGGCTGCTGCGCCCCTTTTTTACGCACACACAGGCACACAAACACAGAGTAGAGATTCTGCAATGAAGACAGAGAGATGAAAATAACTTGAGATCAGTGACGGACTGGCCATCTGGCATTTTGGCAAATGCCAGAACGGCCGCCGGCCGCCAGGCAAAAAAAAAAAAAAAAAAAAAATTAAAAAATAAATAAATAAATAAATAAATCTTCTCTTGGCGGCCCAAAACATTTTTATCGGCCACAATATAGCTACATATAAGTAGTAGCCTAAATACAATTTTAAATAAATATGAGTGAAATGGGGCTACCGGTAAGATAAAGTGTTTTTGGTCATCAAGCATTTTCTCGCAATCATTGAGTGATGACATTTGACATCTGACAAGTGACGAATGATGGGTAATGCACTCAACGTCAACGACAACATCACAACAAGAAAAGAAAATGGATCGAGGCACGAAAAGACGGATGGAGAAGGGTGGAGCGGAGAAAAAGAGAGAGAAAAAAAGGAAAGTTATGCTCTCAGAGAGTGAAAAGTATGCGAAAATATCAGATTTATTTACAAAACAGTGTTTACCCGGCGGCGACAACGTGCTTAACAATAAAAACAATTAGTACATAAAACAATAAAACATCAAATAATTTAAAAACAGTTACAATAATTAATTACCATCAATTAAGAAAAGACCATACGATAAATGTGAGTCTTAAGAAGAGATTTAAAAGAAGACACTGAGAGACACATATTTATTTTTATACTCTAGCTGTGCAGTGCTCTTTTCATGTTTTGGTGAAGCTATTGTAATATGCATTGTGGTTGGTGTAAGATTTATGTTTCTGTTGTTATAATTTGTTGTGCTGTATTCTGTCCAAGAGGGTGGCGCCTATGGTTAATGTTGGAAGTAGGCTAAGCCTTTAGGATGAAGTTGTGTGGTGTTTGATTTCAGATTTTTGTGTTTTGGTAGACATAGAGCTAGTATTATTAACTGAGGTTATTAGTCTGGCCTTTGAACGTGCCTGAATTTATGGGGGTTCTGCTGCTGCCTTATTATCTTGTGTGCTGTGCATTGTTGTTTACTGTAGGCCAACCAGTGCGATTGTAGTGAGTTGATTGCGTGGTGTGTGTTCTGAATTTCTGCATTCTCATCATATGGTTAGCTTTCCACATGCTCCCATGCAAGCCACAAATCAATTTTATCATTCATAATGACTGTGTCTGTATATCTCCTCTTCTATTGTGCATCAAGGCAGTGAGTGAGTGTGTGAGTTTCTATGGTAGTTGTGGAACAGTCTGTGTCTCTGTGGCGCTCTGAAACGTTCCGCCAATGGTAGTGCTTTTTATGTTAGTATGTGTAAAATCATCAGTCATAGTACCTAGTAATATGTGGGAGAGGGGATATGAGACACCACGCCTGTTCTTTCACAAATAAGGAACTGATTATCTAAAATGACATAAAAATGCATGTTTTTTTTGTAAAATAACATAAACATTTTTCACCCCTGGCTGGCCGATGCGCCGCCATGGGGCCTCTGTGTCAAAAATGCCAGGGCTTCTTTTTGGTCCCAGTCTGTCACTGCTTGAGATGATGACAGCTACGTTTGTTATTGTAAGAGCAATAAAACCTCCACAAGGACAAAGTCAATACTTTATCAGTACGCCTGTTCAGCACCATGTTAACATGTAGAAAAGTGATATTTAAATCTGCTCATTCACCACTAATGTTAAAACAAGCACAGAGCACTATCCAGCTAATAGCACAAACAAGCTGAAACAACAACTGTTTATGTTAAGTGGTTTCGTTCAGTTTGCGTCATATGTTTAAACTTACTGGTGGTCATGTGACCTGCAGGCAGTGAATCTCCTCAGCAGCAGAGGGAGGAGCAGAGACGAAAGGAGGACTAATACTGACTGATGTCTGTGTTCTTTATTCTTTCTCAACTTCACTCAGTGTTGTGATGTCAGGAATATGATATATTTTATTGACAGATTTGTTTCCAGTGAGATATTGAGTTTAGATTGTGACTTTGCTGTTTTAATATTACTGTTGCTGCTCTAGAAACAACATTTAAGTATAAAATATTCAGTTTTAATCCTGTTCTGAATTTACAGTATTAGTTCTCTGATAATCTCTTTCACATTCTATGAAAAACTGGTATTGTAACTGAAATATCCCTAATCAAACTGATATCAAATCAAATCGGGACCTTGTAAATCAAAATCAAAATCAATTCAGGAAATCAGTGGTGATACACAGACCTATTCAAGAGTGAATGTAAAATGATAGGAAAGAATAGGACTTGAACCAGTGTTATTAGCTCAACAATGTCTTCTAGATGGCAAGTTGAGGTACTATGATGTATGACATCAGAAGCCAAACTCAAGTCAAGAAGGATCAAGGCAGATCCTTTACTAGCATCAGGGAGCAGGGAGATCATTGGTCACCCTAAAGTGCAACACACACCTCCGCTGGCACGGCGCTGTGGCCGTCAAGTGCCGCCCCCCAACACACATTGGCAGCAGCGCGCAGTGGCACTGTCGACGTGTATTTCTCACCCCAGCCCGCTAGGTGCCTATACCTACACTAGTTGCCAATGGTTGCCAACTGCTAATAACGGAAGAAGAAGAGGAAAAACTTTGAGGCAACAACAACTTGGATTTCACGGGTGAGTTTCTCATCAAAGTCATCTTATTAAAAATTTGAAACAAAAGGAGTTGATACTACGGTGGCCGAGGCATACATAAAAGGCTTTTCTCGCAGCACCGGCCGCGCTGGAAATAGAGCAGTGGGCTGAAGCAGAGTGGCGCAGCGCGTCGGCCGGCGCCAGTGTGGGTTGGTTCATAGGATATAATGGAGGCGGGCGTTTTGACGTGCAGCGTATGAAGGTGGTGTGTGTTGCACTTAAGTAGTGCAATCTCAGTGCTATGTTTTCTCAAAAGCCAGATTGGAACTTTTTTGAAAAAATATCATGTTGGCTCATGTGGACAGTTAATTGGGCCCATTGTTCTGATGGACCCACAAGTCCAAATAATGTCCCATTGGACCGGGAAAACAATCAGAATCAATGGCTCAAATGCTGCTGGGAAGCTGAAATTAACTGTAATGAATGTGCATTTTGGAGAAATGGGGCTTCAGAGCAATGGATGTTTGTTTTTGAATGGGGCCGTTGGAGAAATGGGCTTTTAATCTGATGGAATATTTTTCGGACCACTGGGGCTTCAGGCCGTCTGAACAATGTTATTGGTTATTTTCCATTTCATTTTTCAACCTTTATTTACACTCATTGATCTCTGAAGTTTCCCTCATTTGCAGCGAAGACGAGTTTACAAACAAAAACAATAATAGAGAGATTACATGCAACAGGCATAACAATAAAATAATTGAAACAAATAGAATCGATAAAATTAGTAAAATGAGAGTCAGCTAAAACAATTACAAACTGAAACAGTGATCAGATAGGATCCGTTAATTCAGCAAGGGAAGGAAGAGTCTCCAAATTTAAAGAATGTTGAAGAACATTCCAAGAATTGGGGGCATCGAAGGAGAAAGCTAATTTCCCAAGGTCAGAGAAAGCATGAGGGACCTTTAGAGGCAACAAAACACTGGACCGAGTCATGTATGATCCAGAGGACCATTCTAACATTGATGAAATATAAGGAGGCTGCTTGCCAATTAGGGCTTTAAAAATAAACAAATATCAGTGTTTGTTATGCCTCTCAGCTAGAGAGGACCAGCCTACCTTATTGTACAGTATACAGTGGTGTGTGTCATAACTATCACAGGTGATGAATCTGAGTGCAGAGTGATAAACAGAGTCAAGGAGTTTGAGGGTTGTGACTGCAATGTGTCTATAAATTATGTCACCATAATCCAGAACTGATAAAAACACAGATTCAACAATCCTCTCCCTGCTAAATAGAGGAAAATTCTACCTATTTTTGTAGAGAAAGCCAACTTTCTGTCGTAGCTTAGAGGCAAGATTATTAATATGATATTTAAATGAAAATTTTTCATCTAGCCATAGGCCAAGATATTTCTATTGCTTGACCCTCTCAATGGAGGAGCCACTAGTTGTAATTTATCAAAATCAATATTTCTTGCTCTAGAAAACACCATGAATTTAGTTTTACCCGCATTAAGAACTAGTTTTAAATTAATTAGGGCCTCCTGCAGAGCATTAAAAGAAAGTTGAAGCTTCTCCATGGCCAGCTGTACGATCACCAGTACAATATAAAATTGTGTCATCCGCATATAAATGAGCATGACAGTCGGTCAAGGATGTGACAATGTCATTAATAAAAATTGTGAAGAGGACCGGACCCAAGACTGAACCTTGCGGTACACCCTTGGTCACATACAAGAATTCAGAACAGACATTACTGGCGTCCACATACTGATGCCTGGAGGATAGATAGTCATGAAACCAGTCACAGGCACCACTGTCTAAGCCAATATTACATAATTTCTTTAGCAGGAGGGGAAATAGGCTGATAGTTGTCTAGAACATCCCTATCACCTCCCTTGTGTAAAGGGATCACTCCGGCAGATTTCCAGACAAAAGGGAAGCAACCTGAGGCAATAAATAAATCAAAAATATATGTCAGTTGCTCGGTGATGAAATGAGCAGATAATTGAATTTAAAAAAAGGTCTCAAGAATATCCTCACCTGTAGAGAATTTAGGGTTAATAGAATGTAGAGCATCATATACATCATTAAAAGAAAAGGGGTGAAATGAAAAATGAGAGGTGGGGACTTCAGGGGGAGACAAGTCGAATCTGCTACAGATGCAGGCCAAGTATAAGACCTATCAAAAAGAAAACCAGCCTCAGCAAAATGCTTATTGAGGGCAGAACATATTTCCTTTGGATCTGAGATCTCACAATCACCTACAGTTAAACGTGGAGGCAAGACATTAGAGGATTTAGCTTCACTTGAGTTCCCTACACTCCAAAACTTTGCCGGACTGGAGTAAGAACTAGCTACAAGCTGAAGGTAATATTTTGTTTTGGCTTTCCTAACTGCAGTCGTACACTGATTTCTGAGTTGTCTGAAGGTTAGCCAATGTTGAGGGTCACCTGATCGCCTAGCACGTGACCATGCTACATTCCTGTCATTAAACAGGGAAGACAGTTCCTGAGAAAACCAGGGTGTTACTCTGTTTTTGATACGAATCCTCTTAAGTTGAGCATGTTTTTCCACAATTAAGTTAAAAGATTCAGCAAAAGAATCTAAGGCTACCTGAACGTCAGTGGTATCAAGTTTAAGCTGACTATTGCTTATTAAAAGGTCATTTAAAAAGGCCTGATCATTAAAAGATTTAAAGTTTCTCCTCAGAGCAGTGCACGACTTCATTTTCACCAATGTTGAGCTCCTGATGCATGCTGTGGGGCAATGATCACTACACTGTAACAAATTTTCCTGTTAAATTACAGTAAAGTACTGGCAGCTGCAGTTGCCAGCTTGAAACTGTTATTATACGGTGTACCTACTGTGATCTACAACAAGAGTTTATTACTGTAAAAAATATTACAGTACTGTGCTGTATATAAATTACACTTTATAGTATAATACTGTCAGCTGCTTGGTTGCCGTTATACTGTTATTTTACAGTTCCTACTGTATTCTCCATAAACAATTTATTACTGTAAAATATATTAAATACTGTAGAACCCCTGAAAGCACAGAAATCGCTCAGACAAGAGATGGCCTTACAACATTAGGCATTTATTAAAGCTGAAAATTTTCAATATCCATGAAATCCATAAAAACATCATTACTTGTGCTGAACAGCATCTCATATTCCTTTTTTCTGTAACTGTAACAAGAGAGAGCTAACATTACATTTATTACCTTTTGTATTGTCTGGTTTGACTGTTTGTAAAGCATCAAGTACAAATTATCAGTCAATTCAACTTCATGTAACTCATCACCAAAGTTTGTTTCCTTCCTCCTTTTTCCCTTCCTTCATTCTTTCCTCCCTTCCTTCCTTCCTCCCATTCTTCCTTCTTTCCTTCCTTCCTTCCTCCCCCCTACTGTCCTTCATTCTTTCCTTCCTTCCTTCCTTCTTTCCTCCCTTCCCTCCCTCCTTCTTCCCTTCCTTCTGTCCTTCCTTCTTCCCTCCCTTCCCTCTTTCCTCCCATCTTTCTTCCTTCCCTCTTCCTCCTCCTTTCCTTCCTCCCTTCCTTCTGTCCTTCCTTCCTTCCCTTCTTCCTTCTTTCCTTCCTTCCTCCCCCCTACTGTCCTTCATTCTTTCCTTCCTTTCTTCCTCTTTCTTCCTTCCCGAAAACAACAGGAGTTAAAGTCACCGCATCAATTGCATAGCAGCTAAGAAAACTAACAATTTAACACATCAAACCGATTCTCAAAAATGGTGAGTCCAAAAACTAATCTGGAATGGCACATTTCAGCCCCACTCAAAGTCCACAAGATTTTTTATGAGGGTGGCCACATGGGGATTCACAGTTGCTGCCTTTTTGTGGACCATCTTCCCCGTCTTCTTTGACACCACCTTTCCCTGGCTGGCCTTTCTTCCCCTCTCGGGATTGATACCAATAAAGCGCCTAAAATGTAAAAGTAGAGAAAGTATATAAGATATTATACATTTATATAAGATGTGGGAAGTAAAGATTATTTGCATTTAATACGGAACCCTATCACACCAAATAAAATTTTAAGATGTTTTCTCATGATAATGACCCATGTGTCTCATAATTTTGAGAGAATGATCTTATTTTGAGAAACTATTTTATCATTATGATAAACAAAAAATTCAGGATTACAACAGATCAGTTGTTGCCATTATGACTATTTATTTCAACATTGATTTGAGGTATTATGAAACATAGGTATCTTTGGGTAATGTAGACTGCATTAGTTTACTTTGTCAGCAGTGATTTCTAGGACTTTGATCTGGAAACTTTAGATAGATACAAATATCAATACATCCCAATTACTCACACCAAGGTGGAAATCAAATCAAACGAGTGTCATAATGGCCTCATCTTCTGACAAAATATCCTGTTAAAAAACAGGACTACAGCCCAATTTTGGTATTTTTGAAGACTGTATTTCAGACTTCTCAACCATGGTGTCTATTGTCAAAACAACAGTTTTGCTGATTGCAGTATTATGGAGAAAATAGTAGAAGTGAAGCCTAAGTCTACTGCAGTTGCAAATAGTTGCCATGGTTAATGTAACCTAAATAAGGTTGGCCAACCAAACTGTCCTCACAGATTTCAAAATCTGGGTAGCCATTGTCAGTCTTTATACCAAGATAAAAGAACAAAAACTTGAAACTTTCCCATCTACCTTGGATAATTGACAACGGCTGCCTGCATTCAATCATTTTGAAATCAATGAGTTTAAAAAAAGAAATAATTTTGTTGACCACCCTTATTTACTTCATGAACTTAAGTATTGAACCTGCAGTAGATGGAGGCAGACAGAGCAAGGAGAGAGGTATATTATTATATATATTAGCATGTATTGAGTATACTTTTTTGACATTTTGTTTATATATTTTGTTCGGCAGAGCTTTGACAATGCAAAAACTACTTTCATACAAACAAAGTTATTTTAAATTTGAATTTGATGACAGACAGACAGACAGACAGACAGACACACACACACACACACACACACACACAGAAATTATCTCTCTTTATTTCTCTCAAACATGGAAGTGTCACAAAGCACAGCCCGCCTTTTTTTGAAACCATGTTAGTAGATTGGATTGTTCAGACTGGTCGTGCCACGGTTGATGCTCTGTACATGGCTGGTGCAACGATAGTTTCAGTGCCTAGTCAGTTTTCTCTGCATGCTACAAGCAAATTCCACAGGAAGAAGAGAATTGACAATAATGTAACCGTGCAGACTGTATTTTCTAATGTGTTCTGTTGACCTTTCAGAAAAAGCAGTGGTTCTATTTCTAACAAATACAGCTGATGGGATATTGTAAAATTTGATGAAAATATGAAAAGAAAATCAAGAAAAATGAAACGTCAGAGGAGCAGTTAGAGAAGGGCACATGGCTCATGCAGAGCTCCACACGCAGTGACACGGCCAGTCTGAACAGCACCATCCCAAGATGGGCACCAAAAGGAAGCGGGCTATGCTTTGAGGTGCTTTCGTGTTTGAGAGGAATAAAGAGAGATTGATGGGGTGGGAGGTAAAGAGAGAGAATTATTATTAAAAAAACATGTAGTGTTATAATACATTTGGTCTGAACCCAGCATTACACTTGAATGCACATGCTAGCTTCAACTTCCTCGCTATCAAATGGAACAACTGTAATGGTAAAGTTGATATACCAGCATGGCTTATAATAAATGACAATTCAACATTCCTGAACAGAGCTGGAAAGAGGGCTAACATATTCAAACAATATTTCTTTACCTTTGAACAAACTCCAGAGTCCTTGCGGCTTCCTCTTGGTATTTCAAGTTGAACACGTAGTAGGTGGTGAAAACTGCAGCGAGCCCTGTGATGAAGCTTCTTTGGATGCCTTCAGATGATATGGCTTTCGATGCTGATCATCTATCGTCAAAATGTGACTTCGTCACCAGCAACTGATGCAGACAACAATTATAGGAAACAGTATCAAATATGGGTATCAGGGCTCTATCCACACATTTTAAAGGTAGTGGCTACAACACACCCGATGAAATTTTGAGCAATATATTTTCCCTGTTCTACAGTTTATATGAAGTATCATAAGTTATACTGTTGCAAATCATTACTTTCCACGACTTGAGATGGCAAAAACATTGATGAGAGAACTACATCCATGAGAGACCACAATAAAACTTAAGTTTATGAGACAGATACAGAAAGAGAAATTAGACAAACGGAGACACAGAAAGACAGAATGACTTTGTTCTATACTCCATGCCATGCTTATATGACACTTACCCAGCAGTATCAGTTGTGGACTGGTTGGGAGGGTCAGGGTGCGCTCAACATCGGCTGCAGTGGCAGACATCTGTAGAGCATGGACAACAGTATCCACATTAAGAATGAAATTGTGTGTACAGTCATAGTAGACATAAGAAATAATGCTAAACAAAACTTACACCAGCAAGGAGCATCAGTCCCTCTGTTCTCTCCTCGAAGTAGGCCATCAGCACTGATAATACAAATATTACATCAAAACAAAGGCAGCTGGTTAACTAAGTGTTAGCTATATAACTTTAGTGCATATTTCAATCAACTTTTTAGCTCTTATTTGCATCAACCTGCATAACAAACAAGTTTCCCTATGAACCTGTTTACTTGAAAGAGCGCCACAATAAATGGTAAAATAGAGCTTCATACCTTCAGTAGATTTGACAACAAATCCGTGGGGGATCGCATCTTAGCTCGGACATTTGATTAGACTGCGAATTAAAATAAGTTCACCGCTAATGTTAATGACCAAGCCAGCTAACGTTAACTCAGCAGCTAAATGGAAGTAACGTTATGCTAGCTTGCTGCATGCGGTACACACGTAATTTTGACTATATCTTTTCGGCAAAAAACAGTCAATACAAAAATAATCGAACACAAAATCAAATAACAGGGTTATGCTGACTTTAATAAGATTGCATTTACCTTCATGAGTAAGCCACAGGATCAGGATGGATGAAGGTGTGCAGGTGAGGAGGAAACGTGGAGGAGATGGGAGGAGAGCAGCAGGTGGTGATGATGCTCCGTCCAGTTTGGTGCTGGCAGTTTATGAGTCCGGGTGAAAATCACCTTGTACAGTTATTCCTCGTCTTGTTATTCTTAACTCATTCTTGAATAAAATCACTGATGTGTATTTTTGATTTTGCTCAGATGAGTTATGAACGGACTCAAGATCAAGTCTGATTTAAAGCTAACCGAAGAAGAAAAAAAAATACTGCATTATACTGTAAGATTATACTGTAGCTTGCTGTTAATATTTTGTTCCTCAAAGACGTCAGCATTGACAGTATTCAACTGTATTTAAGAAGAACGGTACATTACTGTACAAAATGTCCTGTATTTTTACAGCAATTTGTTACAGTGTAATACCCTGTGGAAAGACCCCACATGCAGAGATCTTATCACATGTATTTGAAAAAATCAAATCAATAAGGGTATTCCTTGAATAATTTTTGGGATTTGGCCGATAGGCTCAGTAACCAGCTGGGAAAGGCAGAGGTTCCCACTAACCTATTTAAGATAATCAGAAGCACTATGTAGCAAGTCTTGATTAAGATCACCCATAACAATCAATTCCATACCTAAATACTGTGACAATATCTCTGCCAGTCTATCAATGGAGCTGGCATCAGCCGAAGGAGGCCTGTACACACCAACCACTTAGATGAAATTGCACAAACCCAGATCAATCTTTAAGGTCAGCACTTCAAAACATTTTGGTACAGTAATAGCATCCATAATAGAAACAGTAAAACAAGATTTAACAAAGATGGCCACACCACCTCCTTTTCCAATTCTGTCACATCAAAGCCGCAGCAGAGCCACTGACAGATTTCTTTAACCAAGTCTCAGACAGAATAAGAATATCAGGATCAGCCTGTGAGACAAGTCAATCAATTCTATCAATTTTATTTATAAAGCCCAATATCACAAATCACAATTTGCCTCACAGGGCTTTTACAGCATAAAACATCCCTCTGTCCTTAGGACCCTCACAGGGGATAAGGAAAAACTCCCCCAAAAAAACCCTTTAACGGGGTAAAAAACGGTAGAAACTTCAGGAAGAGCAACTGAGGAGGGATCCCTCTTCCAGGACGGACAGACATGCAATAGATGTCGTACAGAACGGATCAACATAATACATCAACAGTAATCCGTATGACACAGTGAGACAGAGAGAGAGGGAGAGATGCAGGACAGATGGTAATGACAGTAACTTACAACAACATTAATGAAAGTAATAATATTATAATTATAGTTCTGGCTACTGTGATACAATATGTTGAAAGTATATATTAATATCTGATAGTATACATATGTGACAATAATCATATGTGTATAATAACAGTAGAAGTATGACTAATAATAACAGCAGCAGCAGGAGGCATCTGGCAGGACCACGGCAGCAGCACAAACACACACGTCACACTATCCAGGCACCGCTGCAATACGAGTTAACCTGAGAGACAGTGGAGCACAAAGGCTCTGGAGAAGAAGCCGAGTTAGTGACATCCAGGATGGCCGAGTTAGCAAGAAGCAGTAATAGGACTAGTCTAGTAAGTCTAGTCTTAAATATGGAGACGGTGTCTGCCTCCCAGACCGTAACAGGAAGATGATTCCACAGGAGGGGAGCCTGATAGCTGAAGGCTCTGGCTCCTGATCTACTTTTGGAGATGTTAGGGACCACGAGTAACCCTGCATTCTCAGAGCGCAGTGTTCTGGTGGGATAATATGGCACTATGAGCTCTCTAAGATATGACGGAGCTTGACCATTTAGAGCTTTATAAATTAACAGTAGGATTTTAAATTAAATTCTGGATTTTACAGGGAGCCAGTGCAGAGAAACTACAACAGGAGAAATATGATCTTGTTTCTTAGTTCCTGTTAGTACACATGCTGCTGCATTCTGAATTAGCTGGAGAGTTTTTTAGGACTTACTAGAGCTACCGGATAATATAGAGTTACAGTAATCCAGCCTTGAGGTAACAAAAGTGTTGGGATTCACAGGACCACAGATGATTTATCATTTGGTAAAATTATCACGGGACAATTTAAAGGCTTTTTCTTCTGCATGCTCTTTGTCTTCAAACAAAGAGGGCTATGCGACACCCATCTCCACAGGAGATCTCACCTCACACCTCAGTGAGACTCAAGTCCCAAAACTTGATTGGACAAGACCTTTTACAGTGACATGTGACTCTGTGATGTTACAGGCATCTGTACAAGATCTGCTCCCTTCCACAGAACTTTCTCTTCTTGCCCTGGAGCTTCAGCAGCTCCCACCTCTTTCCGGCTGGGTCTGGAACAGCAGAGGCCCAAACCCCTGCTCCAGAGGCCCAAACCACTACTCAAGGCCATTGCAACTAGATTTCAAGCAACAAGGAACTAAGTGAGTTAGCACCCAGCGTCTAACTCTGCAAGGACCCAGAGCGACTGGCTTCCTCGGATCAGAACCTTTGGAACAAAGGACAACAAAGACTGCACCTGGAACCATCTTCCCAGCCTTCTTCTGCCGACTAACAGAGCAATACACCACCAAGTGACTCTTTCTCCCATCCATTCAAGGATCGGTAATGTAACAACTGGGCATAGCTTATCACAGCTTTACAGGCTAAGCAAGACTGTTTAACTTGTTGTAGGTGATTTGATGCTGTTTACTGAGTTATTGTTGTGATAGATTGCAGTTAGGTCATTGATTAGTTGGCATTGCCAAAGCTAAGCGTTTAGTTTGCTAATACTGTTCACAGACAGATTCTTGCACACAACTAAACAATCTCTGCACTAATCCAGACCATTTGCAAAACAAATCACATTGACATAGACTCATTAAGAAACAGGCTTTCAACAGAGCTACACCCAAACAGGCATTTCAAAGTTCCCGCTTCTTTTCCTTCGTCTTTGTCCTGACCACACGGTCAGATAAACACCTCCCCCGAAACTGAAGCAGCCTTGATTTGGCCATTTTGGTAGTTCTCTGTTGTCAGCCATTTTGCTTTGTAGGCCAAACGGCTCCTTGATCACCACACCCGCCTTTGTCTTTCTCTTCTTTCTCTCTCTCACACACAAACACACACACACACACACATATACACACCAAGCGTGTATATAGTTAGTTAGAATGTGTGTGTGTTTTGGTTTGCTTTGCTAATTTGTGAATAAATATAATTCTTTGGAATCATGCCTGCTGTCTGTTTAATGTTGCACAAGGGTGAATGAATAGTCAACCTCTGCTGCGTCAAGAACTCCGAAATCCTTCAGGTGTTACTGTTAATTTTGGTTGTTGTCATTAATTTAATTATTAATCAAACTCCAAATTAATAGTTTAGCCTATTTTATGAGACTGATATCTTTAGCTGGCTATCATTTTTCCCTTTACGGGAATGGCGCCCCATGAGGTGATTTAATGTTAATTAAGTCACATTATTTAAGATAATTATTAATTATTAATAATAATTATTAATTATTTCGGTAACGCTTCATAAGTCAGCCCGCGTTTTAGAGTGTACCTCTCGCCCACTTTCCCGGGAGTTAGCATATAATTCCCGGGAACTTACATGTACTTTCCTGGGAGTTAGAGCATAATTCCTCCCGGTCACTTACCACATACTTTCCCAGGAGTTAGTGTATAATGACGCGGTCACTTGGCATATATTTCCCCGGGAGTTAGAGTATCCCTCGCGGTCACTTAGCACATACTTTCCCGGGAGTTAGAGTATAACTCGTCACTTATGTAATTTCCCAAAACTTATGGTTTAATTTCCTTATATGAATCTGTATATGTATGAAGTGCAACAAATGCTTTTGCCCTTTGCTCATGGCAGTTGATTCAGTCACTTTTATGTAGCCTATATGTCATCAGGCAATTTCACCCACACTCCAGGTTTTTAATATTTATGTTTTGTTTACATTTCATTGAATGAGTTTGAATATGAATATGTCAAATGGGTCTATATTCTGCAAATTGCCTAATTAATGGGCAGGCTGGAGTACAAAGCAAACTTACCTCTCTCAAGTGCAAATCTCTGGAAGTCTTGTAGTGCCATCCGAGGACAAAACACAAACAATACAGTAATGTAATAATACAGCCTACATATATCTTAAAATACACTAATGAGTCATGAAAAGTTATTAAATGTTTTTATTATTTAATTACACAGAAAGCACATGGTAAGTGCTGTTCTCACATGTACAACGTACTTTCCCCAAAACTTACAGGGAAACTAGCCAGTACTTTCCACCTAAGTATATACTAGCAAAAGAGACTGGGCTGGATTATGAAGTTTGCCCTGTTTACCCATCCTTAGTCTGAAAGTGCTAGGTAATTTCCCCAAAACTTACAGGGAAACTAGGCAGTAGTTTCCACCTAAGTATATACCAACAAAAGAGACTGGGCTGGATTATGACGTTTGCACTGTTTGCCCGTCCTTAGTCTGAAAGTACTGGGTAATTTCCCCAAAACTTACAGGGAAACTAGGCAGTATTTTCCACCTAAGTATATACTAACAAAAGAGACCGGGCTGGATTATGAAGTGTGCACTGTTTGCCCGTCCTTAGTCTGAAAGTACTGGGTAATTTCCCCAAAACTTACAAGGAAACTAGGCAGTATTTTCCACCTAAGTATATACTAACAAAAGAGACCAGGCTGGATTATGAAGTGTGCACTGTTTGCCTGTCCTTAGTCTGTAGCGTGGCACTCAGATGTTAACCCTTTAAAAACAGTTAGTTCAATGCTTCACAAGGTAACAATATTACCAGAAAATAATACAAAGAAGAATCAAAGTGTCCCTGACAAAAAATAACAGAGTTCTACTGGTTGTCTTATTCAAGTTCAGATTTGTTCCTTCTGTTATAAACTGTTCAGTTTAGTTTTAATCCTTTATTGTGACAAATGCAGTTTTTAAGTCACAAGTCAAGTGGAAAAGGTTGTTGTGATACTACTACCACACTGGAGTGTGATGCTCAAGTGATGGAGACAGAAGAATGGATGGGCTCCTGCAGATAATAGGTGATCTTGATCCAACTCCTTGGGTCAAGGCAGACATCAGGTTCATGGGTGGCTCGCCATCTCTCTCGTCAGGTAGAATCTCAAATCCACATGTAATTTTCCATAGGATCTCAAAAACCTCACCTGTGTAGAAACAGAGCTCTTACTATTTTGCATCATCAACTTAAATTGTTTTATGGCCATAATCAATATCACATAAATACATCACTGTAACACAAAGTGAGCAGATGAATAACTTTTAACTGTACAGTTTTTCTCAGCATGGAATACTTTATCCTGTCTTTACATTTCACATCATGAATTATTAGCCTATTAATCCATAACTTGTGATTATTAAGCATATTAATCAATTACAAATAATACATATTTCCTTTGAACTACAAAGTTAATGTTTTTAACCATTTGTTTAACATTTTTCAACTTAACTATGAATAACAAAATCATGTATGCTATTAACACACATATTTCAAAACTGTGGGCTACACCAGTACACATACTGTGTTACGCTTGTCTATTCATCGTTAATAACGTCCATAACCAACTGTAATAGTACAAATGTATACAGTACGCTACTAACACAAATACAAATGGCAACGACCTCGAGGCAAAACAACTGTAGCACTTTACTGTTAGGAGTAGGTCGCAACGCCAAGTTAGTGTGGTATAACAGTTGGAGGGAAGCACACACTTTACACAGCGGCGGGGGCCAATATCATCTGCAGCAGGAGCTAACATCGCTACCTGCGTTAGCATTAACTCACCAAGACATTGATAAACGTGTTAAAACACCCATTGCACAGGTCCTCGGTTCCTCCCTCACGTCTCCTGCGAGTATCTCGGAGTGTTAGCTTTGTGTTTACATCAACATTTCACACCGTAGACATTGAGTAATTTCACTCGTTTCTCTTTGTCATCTGCTCGTGTCATTCCTGCGCCTATGAGTACAAGCTCCTCGCTGAGAGGTAGGACTTTCTACCTTTAGCCAATGGGAAGTGTGCACCTCCCCGTTTGACCAATGACAGCTGGTCTAAGCACAGTGACTGTGATTGACACCTTGTTTGATCACTGGTGTAGCCCACAGTTTATATGTGTGTTAATAGCATACATGATTTTGTTATTCATTGTTAAGTTGAAAAATGTTAAACAAAAGGTTAAAAACATTAACTTTGTAGTTCAAAGGAAATACGTATTATTTGTAATTGATTAATATGCTTAATAATCACAAGTTATGGATTAATAGGCTAATAATTCATAATGTGAAATGTAAAGACAGGATAAAGTATTCCATGCTGAGAAAAACTGTACAGTTAAAAGTTATTCATCTGCTCACTTTGTGTTACAGTGATGTATTTATGTGATATTGATTATGGCCATAAAACAATTTAAGTTGATGATGCAAAATAGTAAGAGCTCTGTTTCTACACAGGTGAGGTTTTTGAGATCCTATGGAAAATTACATGTGGATTTGAGATTCTACCTGACGAGAGAGATGGCGAGCCACCCATGAACCTGATGTCTGCCTTGACCCAAGGAGTTGGATCAAGATCACCTATTATCCGCAGGAGCCCATCCATTCTTCTGTCTCCATCACTTGAGCATCACACTCCAGTGTGGTAGTAGTATCACAACAACCTTTTCCACTTGACTTGTGACTTAAAAACTGCATTTGTCACAATAAAGGATTAAAACTAAACTGAACAGTTTATAACAGAAGGAACAAATCTGAACTTGAATAAGACAACCAGTGGAACTATTTATTTTTTGTAATGGACACTTTGATTCTTCTTTGTATTATTTTCTGGTAATATTGTTACCTTGTGAAGCATTGAACTAACTGTTTTTAAAGGGTTAACATCTGAGTGCCACGCAACAGACTAAGGACAGGCAAACAGTGCAAACTTCAAAATCCAGCCCGGTCTCTTTTGTTAGTATATACTCAGGTGGAAAGTACTGCCTAGTTTCCCTGTAAGTTTTGGGGAAATTACCCAGTACTTTCAGACTAAGGACGGGCAAACAGTGCAAACTTCATAATCCAGCCCGGTCTCTTTTGTTGGTATATACTTAGGTGGAAAGTACTGCCTAGTTTCCCTGTAAGTTTTGGGGAAATTACCCAGTACTTTCAGACTAAGGACAGGCAAACAGTGCAAACTTCATAATCCAGCCCGGTCTCTTTTGTTGGTATATACTTAGGTGGAAAGTACTGCCTAGTTTCCCTGTAAAGTTTGGGGAAATTACCCAGTACTTTCAGACTAAGGACGGGCAAACAGTGCACACTTTATAATCCAGCCCGGTCTCTTTTGTTAGTATATACTTAGGTGGAAAGTACTGGCTAGTTTCCCTGTAAGTTTTGGTGAAAGTACGCTGTAGATGTGAGAACAGCACCTACCATGTGGTTTCTGTGTAATTAAATAATAAAAACATTTTTTCATGACTCATTATTGTGTAATTTAAGATATATGTAGGCTATATTATTACATTACTGTATTGTTTGTGTTTCGTCCTCGGATGGCACTACAAGACTTCCAGAGATGTGCACTTGAGAGAGGTAAGTTTGCTTTGTACTCCAGCCTGCCCGTTGATTAGACAATTTGCAGAATATGGACTCATTTCTTGACATATTCATATTCAAACTCATTCAATGAAATGTAAACAAAACATAAATATTAAAACCCTGGAGTGTGGGTGAAATTGCCTGATGACACATGGGCATAAAAGTGACTGAATCAACTGCCATGAGCAAAGGGCAAAAGTATTTGTTTTTACTGCACTTCATACATATACAGATTCATATAAGGAAATTAAACCATAAGTTTTGGGAAATTACATAAGTGACAAGTTATACTCTAACTCCCGGGAAAGTATGTGCTAAGTGACCGCGAGGGATACTCTAACTCCCGGGGAAGTATATGCCAAGTGACCGCGTCGTTATACACTAACTCCCTGGAAAGTATGTGGTAAGTGACCGGGAGGGATACTCTAACTCCTGGGAAAGTATGTGGTAAGTGACCGGGAGGAATTATACTCTAACTCCCGGGAAAGTATGTGCTAAGTGACCGCCAGGGATACTCTAACTCCCGGAAAAGTACATGCCAAGTGACCGTGTCGTTATACACTAACTCCCTGGAAAGTATGTGGTAAGTGACTGGGAGGGATACTCTAACTCCTGGGAAAGTATGTGGTAAGTGACCGGGAGGAATAATACTCTAACTCCCGGGAAAGTATGTGCTAAGTGACCGCGAGGGATACTCTAACTCCTGGGAAAGTATGTGGTAAGTGACTGGGAGGAATTATGCTCTAACTCCCGGGAAAGTACATGTAAGTTCCCAGGAGTTATACGCTAACTCCCAGGAAAGTGGGCGAGAGGTTCACTCTAAAATGCGGGCTGACTTATGAAGTGTTACCATTATTTCCGATAGCCAATTAAATCCCAACATATTTGGTGCCTCCGTGTGAAACCTAACATGTTGACGCCAACATTTATGGTGCCGCCAAGTGAGGTAAATATATGTTGACCCCAACAAAAGTGTGGACCAATTTTTCTGCATCTTTTCGGATCAGGATAGGCCTAATTTTCACAATATTACACAGATGAAAAAATGCAGTCCGTGAGGTTTGTTTTAAATGAGAATTAAAAGACAAATCTTGATCAAATGTTACTCCGAGGTTTCTTACGGTAGTGCTAGAGGCAAGAGCAATGCCATCTAGAGAAACTATGTCATCAGATAAAGAGTCTTTGAGTTGTTTGGGGCCAAGAACAATAACTTCAGTTTTGTGTCAATTTAACATCAGGAAATTGGTGCTCATCCAAGTTTTTATGTCTTTAAGGCAGTTATGGAGTTTAGTTAATTGATTACTTTCTTCTGGCTTCATCGATAAATACAGCTGAGTATCATCTGCATAATAATGGAAATTTTAGAGTGATTTCTAATGATGTTACCTAAAGGAAGCATATATAGAGTAAATAGGATTGGTCCGAGCACAGAACCTTGCGGAACTCCAAAACAAACTTTGGTACATAAGGATGATTCATTATGAACGTGAACAAACTGAAAACGATCAGATAAATAAGATTTAAACCAGCTCAGTGCATAACCTTTTAGACCATTTAAGTAATCCAGTCTCTGCAGTAGAATTTGATGGTCAATTGTGTCAAAAGCCGCACTAAGATCTAATAAAACAAGTACAGAGACAAGTCCTTTGTCTGAAGCAATCAGAAGGTCATTTGTAATTTTAACTAGTGCTGTCTCAGTGCTATGATGCACTCTAAATCCTGACTGAAATTCCTCAAATAAATTATTATCATGGAGAAAATCACACAGCTGGTCTGCGACTACTTTCTCAAGGATCTTTGACATAAAGGGAAGATTAGATATTGGTCTATAGTTGGCTAACACCTCTGGATCCAGGGTGGGCTTTTTTAGTAGAGGTTTAATTACAGCTACCTTAAAAGACTGTGGTACATAGCCTGTTAATAAGGATATATTGATCATATCTAATATATGAGTGTTAACTAAAGGAAAGACCTCCTTAAGTAGCCTAGTTGGGATGGGGTCTAAGAGACACGTTGATGATTTAGATGAAGAAATCACTGCGGTCAATTCATGAAGAGAAATTGGGGAGAAGCAATCTAAATATATATTAGGTTTTACAGCTGTGTTTGAGGTTAGATAGGTACTATCTGAGGACAGGAGGTCATGATTTTTGCCTCTAATAGTTACAATTTTGTCATTAAAAAAGCTCATAAAATCATTACTGCTAAGGGCTAAAGGAATACAAGGCTCAATAGAGCTTTGACTCTCAGTCAGCCTGGCTACAGTGCTGAAAAGAAACCTGGGGTTGTTCTTATTGTCTTCTATTAATGCTGAGTAATAGTTTGCTCTGGCATTGCAGAGGCCCCTCTTATAAGTTTTGAGACTGTCTGTCCAGATTAAACGAGATTCTTCCAGTTTGGTTAATCGCCAATTCCTTTCAAATTTTCGCGATATTTTTTTTAACTTACGGGTTTGAGAGTTATACCAAGGAGCGAACTTTCTTTGCTTTTTTAACTTCTTTTTAAGAGGAGCTACAGAGTCAAGTGTTGTTCGCAGCAAGCCTACGGCGCTAACGACAAAATGATCAAAGTTGGTACAGGAAACCTCTGTTACTGAGGGACTTGGTATTGAATTTAGCGACAGAGTAATCTTTTCCTTAAATTTTGCGACAGCACTATCTGATAAACATCTAGTATAGTAACTGTTGCTGAGTGGCGTGTAATCGAGTAAAAAGAAATCAAAAGTAATCAGATAATGATCCGATAGCGAGGGATTCAATGGAAAGACTTTTAGGTTATCAATTTCAATTCCATGCGTCAGAACTAGATCGAGGGTATGGTTAAAACAATGAGTGGGTTCATGTACACCCTGACTGAAGCCAATGGAGTCTAATAATGAGATAAACGCGGTAGCCAGGGAGTCATTATCAACGTCGACATGAATGTTAAAATCGCCTACAATAATAACTTTATCTGATTTAAGAACTAAACTGGATAAAAACTCAGAGAATTCAGATACAAATTCAGAATACGGGCCAGGAGCACGGTACACTATAACAAATAAAAGTGGCTGCGAGGTTTTCCAGGTCGGATGTAAAAGACTAAGAACGAGGCTTTCAAATGAATTATAATCTAGTTTAGGTTTAGGGCTGATTACCAGACTAGAGTTAAAAATGGCTGCAACTCCCCCTCCTCGGCCGCTGCCTCCAGGAATGTGGGTATTATTATGACTGGGAGGAGTGGACTCATTAAGACTAACATATTCATCTTGACACAGCCAGGTTTCAGTGAGACTGAGTAAATCAATATGATTATCTGATATTAATTCGTTTACTAACACTGCTTTAGATGATAGAGACCTGATATTTAACAGTCCGCATTTAATTCTCCTGTTTTGTCTTTCTGTCACGGAAGAGGTTTTAATTTTTATGAGGTTGTTATGCACAACTCCTCTTTGTTTAATTTTAGATTTAAATAATTTAGGTGGTCGGGGGACAGACACCGTTTGTATAAAACTATGAAAACTATGGGTGGGTAACTGAACTAGAAGCTCAGAGAGGCGTATAGGACTGCGTCTCTGAGTCCTGATCTCAACTCTGGGTTGTCAGGGAATTAAATTACTAATAAAGTTTGCCAGGTTCCTAGAAATGAGAGCAGTTCCATCCAAAATGGGATGAATTCCGTCTCTCCTAATAAGACCAGGTTTTCCCCAGAAAGTTTGCCAATTATTAACGAAACCCACATCGTTTGCTGGACACCGCCTGGACAGCCAGCGATTAAATGATGACATGCGGCTAAACATGTCATCAGTGGTCAGATTTGGGAGGGGTCCAGAGAAAACTACGGAGTCCGACATCATTTTTGCATATTCACACACCGAGGCAATATTAATTTTAGTGACCTCCGATTGGCGTAACCGGGTGTCATTGCTGCCGAAAGTGAATAACAATCTTACTGAATCTACATTTAACTTTAGCCAGCAGTTTTAAATTTGATTCAATGTCGCCCGCTCTGGCCCCAGGGATACATTTGACTATGGCCGCTGGTGTTGCTAACTTCACGTTTCTCAGAATAGAGTTGCCAATAACCAGAGTTTTATCCTCAGCGGGTGTGTCGCTGAGTGGGGAAAAGCGGTTGGAAACGTGAACAGGCTTGTGGTGAACTGTGGGCTTCGGCTTGGAGCTGTGCTTCTGGCGAACCGTAACCCAACTTCCCGGCTGAACGGGAGTTACCGGAGGACAGTTAGCAGAGGCTAAGGCTATGCTATATGGCTCCGAACCGGCTACAGGGGGCTGGCTAACTACCGCAGCCACTGAATGGTTTTCCATGGTGCAGAGCCGCGCTTCTAATTCACTAAGCCTCGCCTCCAACGCAGCAAATAAGCTACACTTGTTACAATTACCACTGTCGCTAAAGGAGACAGAGGCATAACTGAACATTTGGCACACCGAGCAAGAAAGAGCAGAGGGAGAAGCCATCGCTAACTGTAAAGCTAATGTAGCTACCAAGGCTAGTAACGTGCAAACAACAGCTAAGAGATTAGTGAGAAAGTCGTAGAAAGGAGGAGAGCTATAAGTGCTTAAACAGAACCAATGTGGGTTAAGACTTGAAGTAGACGTTAAAGCAACGTTAAAGCAACTGAAGTGAGAAAGCAGGCTAGTAGAATTCACCAGAGCAGTATAAAGACGCTGTCACAGAAACACCGGAAATGACACAACTCGCTTACCGCAATACGTCAGCACGTTGTGCAGGAATCACTCTGGATCACTGCTATACGCCATTTAGAAGTGGCTGCAGAGCGGAGTTACTGCCTGTGTTCAGGAAGACTGACTGTGCAGTCATCTCATTGAGGTCAAGATACGTAAACTAACTACTAACTACTAACTACTAACTATGACACGAAAGATGGAGCCATTCAGGGTCTGGAGCATGTTCCAGGACATCATTGTCAACGCCACTGGTGACATCATTGAATTCACTGAGTCTGTGGTGGATTAAATTTGTAAAACAACAAAGGCAAATGAACTCAAACCTAGGTAAATCATTCCACAACTGGAAGGCATGGATTACCAGAACTTTCCCGGATGCCATAAATACACACACAGCAGTCAGTATAGAAACATTGACAATTATAGAACAGCAGCCTAATATATAAGTGGCAAGAAAGGACTAAATTATTGTAGGTTTATTGATTGATGCTGAAGAGTATGTGAATATGTAGAATATGTGAAAATGAAATCTTGACACAGAAAAGTACCAGAGAGACACGCAGTACGTTTACATGATATTAGATAAAATTGATTCATTGTGTTAGTCCAACTAAACCCAGACTTTTAAAACTGCACTAAGACACCCAGATAATGCGATTAGGAATCGAATTCCTCCTGCATGTACACAGTCAATTGGACCCAGACTGGCCCAGGCACTCTGCGCATGTGCCACAGTTTCCGACCCGGGTTTTGACTCAGAAGTCGAATAGCATTAAATGGGTAATAGAAGAAGAAGCCGGTAACAACATGGCAAAATCTATACTCAGAGCTGTGCATATTTGGATGGACAAAATGTACAGAACTGTAAAGTTGTCCACTATGGTATCAGCTTGCCGCTAGCGAACTATAGGTAAATTTTTTGTTGATTGTTTGGTCTGTGATGTATTAGGTCAACTGGAAAAAGGTCCAATACTAACAAGCTAAAAGGGGGCATATCGTAGCAGAGTCAGACATACTTCAGTCAATAAATTGATTCCCCTCCCATGCTTGTATACTGGGACAAAGAAAACAGTCCAATTAAATGGCCTAGTTGAGCTATAACCGTAGCTCCAGTTAACTCTGCATTTAAACATACTGAATGTCTAGGTCAAAACAGGACTTTTGAGATGACATAACTGCACCCAGTCAAGAGACACAGGATCTAAGAAAAAATGCTTCTGAAGTCAAGGAATATGGTAGATGGAACATGCAAACAGGACAACTGAAGTGTTTGGAAGTTGTATTTTTGTCACGGCACTCCTTGAAGTACTTGGAAATTGAGAATTTCAACCCTGTTAATGTAGGATATTTCAAGACCATTTCACTTTTGTGACTTTAAAAAAACAAAACAAAAAAACCCCAACATTTTTATGTTGTAAACCATACAAGGTGCCACCTGCTACTCAGTTTTTTTTAACACACTCACACAAGCATCTTCGGGAGTGATTTAGGTTAGGGGATTGATGATGTCTTGTCAAACAAGTTTTCTGCTGTCCTTCTCAAGGATACTTCGACATGCAGACTGGAGGAGCCAGGGATCAAACTGCTGATCTTCTGATTTGTGGATGACCCGCTCTACCTCTGAACGTTGGAACGTTTGGTTAGTAACATTTTTCTTGGGGTAATGCTATTGGCAGCACAGCAATCCCCATGTAAATCAGGATCGCTATGAATTGCATCATCTCATCTTCGGTGGTGGTAAAGGTGGTGTTGACGTCTTTCTGGGTTGCATACAACTTTGTCTGGTGCATTATGTGATTGATGACTTGGGGGCTGATGTATCTGCTGAAGTACTGATACAGCAGATCAGTGAAGTCGGGGGAGAGTGATGGTATTCAGGCAGGGCTGGGTTGGCCAGGTCAGCTTTCTTCCAGGTGGTTAGTCTGGCTACTGGTTTCCTCCTTTTGGTGCTGGCTGGTCTTTATCTTCTTCATCCTTATCATCCTCGTTGTCGTCATCTTCGCTGCTGTCCGCACCCTCAAGCACCTCCACTACAGGTTGCACGCACTTCCTCTTGAGAGAGGGGCCTTTGTAATCTTGGCCTGGAGTATCCAGGTTGTAGAAGAATGGCACAAAGTCAAGGTCTGCCACATCATCGTTGTCCTCCTCTGACCCCTCATTGTCACTGATAGCAGGGTGGGCTGGGACAACAACAGTCTCTCTCCATAAAAGCGCTGAGCAGACAGTGTCTAAAAGAAATCAGAGCATGTATCCGAGTCAGTATCAAGCTCACTTTGAGTTATTTGTGAAAGAAAACAGTAACAGTTAAGTATAGATCCACTGAAAACAATGAACATTGACATAAATAGTATACAGTATTAAGTGAAAAATCACACATATTACGCAATTTATTGATTAAAAAATTCTCTAAATGGGATACATTTCTCACTGGATTTCTGTAAAAGGTTATACATCCCATACATTACTGAGTACTACTGTCTTACATTATAATGTGTTATTTGCAAGAATGTACCCTAAATATCACTTACTAGACACATAATAATGATAATAATAATAATAATAATAATAATAATAATAATAAACTTTATTTATATAGCACCTTTCATACAGGGAGGTGTAGCTCAAAGTGCTTTACAACAAAATAAAAACAGACAAATACAATTTAAAAAAAAAAAGAAAAAGACAAGCGCAAATCGTGCACAATGAAACCAAGAACAATATAATATGTAAAAGATAAAAGTAAAACAGCGGAATGCATGGAAGCAGATAAAAAATGTGAAGGATGGGGATAAAAACCAAGAAATAGTGACAGTTAGTTGAAAGCAATGTTGAATAAATAAGTTTTCAATTGTTGTTTGAAAATTTTCTCAGAGCTTTGGTGCATAGGCTGAGCTGCCAATTTTCTTTTTAGAATAGTTTGTATTTTAAAAAGCCAGCAGCAGAGGATCTAAGAATCCGTGAAGGATTCTAAAACGACAAAGAATTAGTAATGTAGGCTGGTCCCAACCGATTAAGAGCCTTAAAAACAAGTATAAGCACTTTAAAATCAATCCTAAAAGATACTGGAAGCCAGTGAAGGTTAGCTAAAACTGGGGTGATATGCTCTCTCTTTCTTGTTGTAGTTAACAGCCTGGCAGCAGAGTTCTGAATTGATTGTAATTTGACAATGGATTGGTTTGGAAGACCAGTGAAGAGAGCATTACAGTAGTCAAGTCTGCTTGAAATGAATGCATGTACCAGTTTTTCGGCATCTTGTTGGGATAGCAATGGTCGCACCTTTGAAATATTTCGTAAGTGAAAAAAAGCTGTTTTGGTCACCTTCTTTATGTGAGATTTAAAATTTAGGTCTGAGTCAAGGATAACACCCAGGCTTGTGACTTCAGATTTAACCTGCACAGCCAGAATTACCTCCCGTTTTGCTTGGGGACCAACTAATAAGATTTCGGTTTTGTCACCATTTAATTTAAGAAAACTGGTTTACATCCACTTGTCTACTGCAGCCAATCCAGATGTTAGATGACAGATGGATTGGTCATCACTTGGGTCTTGTGAAATATATAGTTGGGTGTCATCTGCATAGCTGTGGAAATTGAGGTTATGTTCTCTGATGACGTCACCTAATGGAAGCATGTACAGTGAAAAAAGCAGAGGACCAAGGCAGCTACCCTGAGCAACACCTGTAAGAAAATTGCTCAACTTCAGCAAACACTGAAATGAAGAGACTCGGAGAACCACGGAGAAAAGTTACAGCCAACGGGATTACTTTATTTGCAAAATACAGCTCAATAGAACAAGTTGTAGATTACAAACAGTATGACAGAACAGCCGAAACAGCCCCGCTTATCCAATATCCAAAAGCCTGTATACTCTTGAGTGTATGGGTGTCTGTTCGTTTGTGTGCATGTGTGTGTGTGTGTGTGTGTGTGTGTGTGGACAGGTCTGAGCTTATGATCTAGTTGTCCCTATAGGTTTCATTTCTCGGGAACCCTAAGTGTTTTCCATTCTGTTTGATTTCCGAGAATTGGAATTGCGCACGAACCTCGATTTATCAAAACAACTCCTTCATTAGAGTTTCCCTAGCATTCCGAACGTCACTTAACTCAAAAACAACTTCTTATAAGGATTCTTTCCTATTGCGAAACCTAGCCTATCTGTTTCAACTTACAAAAACACCTCTAAGGAGTCCTTTTCATTGCCAAATCTGACATTTGATCAACTGCTTCCAAAACCTTGTGTAACTGACCTTATTTTCACCTTTGGTATAAAATGATACATTATGTGCCTCTACGCACCAAACGGTAATTCATGTATCCCTGATACATGATCTCCCATAGTAACAAAAAACTTTCTTCCCGTTATATATGAGCAGAACCAATTTAAAACACACCCAGAGAGGCCAGCCCAGTTCTCCAGTCAGTAAATAAAAATATTGTGGTCTATGGTGTCAACGGCAGCACTTATGTCTAGTAAGACTAGAATGGAGACCTTGTTAGCAGTTAGATCAGTAAGATCACTGACAACTTTGGTGAGGGCTGTCTCAGTACTGTGATTTGCCCTGAACACTGACTGAAACTTTTCGAAAATATTATTTTTTTTCAGGAAATAGATAATTTGGTTAAAGACAACTCTTTCTAGTATCTTACTTAAGAATGGGAGATTTGATATAGATCTGTAGTTATTTAAAACATTAGCATCTAGGTTTGTTTTTTTCAGCAGAGGTTTTATAGCTGCAATTTTGAAAGATTCTGGGAAACCGGTTTCATGGGACATGTTAATAATCTTACCGACAGAGTGAAGCATACAGTTAAAACAATTCTTAAAAAGTATGGAGGGGACTGGGTCAAGACAGCACGTTGAAGTCACTCACGAGCTTAAAAAGTTCCTGATCAGAGATAGTAGTGAATTTCGATAGGCTTTCGAGATTTTTGCTGGGCCAGTTAATGCTGTTGTCAGCATTTATGACAATAGTCACTCTTATGGAGGTAATTTTGTCAGAAAAGAAGGTTGCAAATTCCTCACATCTAGTGGAGGACATTTGGTCCAGAATGTCATTGGCAGGGATAGGATTTAGTAACCAGTTTATATTTGAGAACAGTGTTCTTGGATCATTGTTACTCTCAGTAATCAACTTGGAGAAATGAGCTCTTCTTGCAGAGCGTATGGCACAGTTAAAAGATAATATTTGTTCCTTGTAAATATTATGATGTACCTCTAGACCAGTTTTCCTCCACTTTCTCTCCGCTGCTCTACACAATCGCTTTCGCTTATGAACAAAATCTGTCATCCATGGTGATATTTTATCTGATGTTCTCTTTCTTTCCCTGAGTGGCGCAACTGTATTTAAAATGTTAGTCAGGTTGGTATTGAAAAAGTCAACCAATTCATTTACTGGGCCATTTAAGTCAGTTTGGTTGGATACAGTAACCAACTCTGAGAATTTGCGCTGGGTTTCAATATCTAGTGACCTTTTGCGAACAATAATTTCTTTGGTGTTTGTGGGTGGAGGTAAAAGGGCATTAAAAAATACACCCAAGTGATCAGAGAAGGTATAATCAGTCACAGAGACATTAGCAATGTCTAAACATTTTGACATTACTAGGTCAAGTGTATTCCCCAGGCGGTGGGTGGAGTCAGTGACATGCTGGGTGAAGTCTAGGTTCTCTAGTAAGGTTTTGAATTCAGTTGTCATGGAGTCACCATGTGTGATTTTATTAAAATGGATGTTAAAGTTACCAGTAATGACAATCCTGTCATGGCCCATTATGATAGAGGATAAGAATTCAGAGAATTCAGATAAAAAACAAGGATTAGGCTTAGGAGGACGGTAAATAACAGCACCGAGGACGGGATCTGTGCTGCAGAATTTGAATAAAAGTACCTCAAAGCTTGTAAAATTATTCACAGGTAGCTGAATACATTTGTAGCACTTTTTATATACAGCAGCAGCACATTGGACATATGTTTAAAAATGGACACTTGCACTAGTTTTATTTGAGCAGTGTATATGATCAAATATGATGCCATGATTTTTTCATGCTATAATTTTGACAGATTCTAGGAATCCTACACAAACAACACCTATCTCAATTTTTAGCACAACTATTCAGTCGTATATTCTGTGATTGCCATCAACTTACCATTAACAGTTTTGAAGAAATGACCATAAATGTGTGAAGAGGGGGGCGCTCAAAATCACACTTGATTTTGCTAATTCAGGAAGAAAGGTGAAGTTTGAAAAGCCCCAGACCACTGTTGATTGGTCAGATCCTATAATGTCACTATCTGTGATTTACCTTGATCTCTGCTGATTTGCTGTGAGAAATCACATGGTTCTTTGACCTCATGGAGAGGCACAGGGCGGACATTTTGAACGAGCACGGAAATGACCAAATATGAGCCATTTGAATTTGATGACCGCCCATATTTATTTGAACACGGAGTACACGGACGTACACGGATGCAGAACTCATTGAAATTGAAGAGCAGACGAGGAGAGAAAGGGAGCAGCAACAGGCAGAGGAACAGTCCGAATCAAGCTAAAGGTAAACACAGATGTTCATTTCTCCTTTCCATTATGCTGTTGGATAATTATACTATGAAAAATGCACTTTTAGTGGACGTATTTTGACGTTGTCCGAGTGCCCTATTATTTAATATGGTGCGCGCTCACGGGCTGCAGGCAGGTCAGCCCTAGCTTCGTACTGGAGAAATGTCAAATATTGAACATCCTATCACTCATTTAGACAAAAGTAGATTGGAAAATAGGGCCCAGGTTGGAAAAAAAACATTAGTTCCCTTTTAATACATTTGCCTCCTGCTTACAGTGCTTGAGCTAAGCTATGCAAAACATGTCAGTCCGATCTCTGTACAGGACACACAGATGGAAAATCGATATTTGCATCTCACTTGGTGTAAGACAAGAAACACGTACAGATTCAGCCACTTCAAATTTCTCAGGCCTTCCGAAAGCGTTACGGAAGCCTGCCAATGTCCTCCAAATTTCCAGCCAAATAGTTTGGCCTATTTGTTACAGTACTTTTGTACAATAATATAAATTTGTTTGTAGGTTATATTATTGCAGGTTACAATAAGCCACCCAGCAGTATTTAAGTTATAAAAATTACCACCTTAATCTGCTGCAGCATCAGTGTTATAAACACATTAGCTATTAAGGAAAACCTAAAATTTTGTTAAAATTGGCCCAGGTCTCAGAATAATAAGAAACGTTGTGAAAATAACTTAGTGCCTGAAAATAATTACTTTTGAAAAAGTTGCTCATTAAGTGACTTAAATTTTAAAATAATACTAATATTAATTAAGAGACAAAATAATTTTTTTAGTTTATAATGTGAAGAATTGTAAAATGTCACTTTTATGAGGTAGTTCAGACACTGAAGTTTGTACAGCCTACTCAGTGTGATGATCTGAGTGACAGTGTGGGGGCTGGGAAACCTATTCAGATGGTTCATCGTAATGCTAATTATGTGTTTGAGCTCTCTCACCTTCCAAGATAAACAGGACCACATTATGTCGCGTGCTGTGAAAGTACCACTCTCCTTTTCAGTTATTAGGTTAGGGAAAACCTTATCTACTTTGTGCCCGAGACAAATTCTTAATTAACTCATTCAGAATTTGCTGCAAAAACATTTAATAAATAGTAATAGACATGTTATCACAAATTCCTTTTGCATCAGATCTTGTGAAATATCGCTTCTATGAATCTGTTTTGACAGACAGCGACAGATCAATGAGGTGAAGCCGTGCTGCATGCGTCAGGCACAGCCAGGAGCAGTGGCATGCACACTTTTTGAAGGGCAGGGGTGAAAAGAAAAAAAAGGGCACATACAGCGCGTTCTCGCCACTGAAGAGGGCACTAAGTTCCGCGTGTTTTCGAGGGCACTTTAGACATGTTTATATGTTATACAAGTGGCACATTATATAGCCTTAAAACAGACTAACTAGACAGACTACTTAAGTTAGTTTGTAGTTAGGATCAGCATCCACGAGAACTGTGTAGATTCAATGTTGGACTGTGAAAAACACACAGAGACATGGATGTATGAAGGAAATAAATCTGTGGGGGGGTCTGGGGGTCCTCCCCCATAAAATTTTCAGTTAAATAGATGCCATTTCCTGTATTCTAGTGCATTTTAAAACCATATTAGCTCCAGATAATCCAAACTGGTTCTGTGAGATATAGGTCTGGCTCAACATAGATCAAAAAAGAGCCCAACATAAAAGTCATTGCAACAGCAATATTTTTACCAGCCAAGAGGGCAGTTTATCATGTTTTAACCAGCCAAGAGGGCAGTTTAGTGTGTTTTTTCCACCCAAGAAGGCAGTTTAGTGTGTTTTTTGTATGTAAGAAATCTAAAGCAAATAGTCGGAAAAATCATCCTAATATGTCACAGAGACCAATAGTACAGCAGATTAGCAGATAAATTGTGCACTTTTTGAAAAAAGCATGAAATTTCTACCATAGTACATACCATGAGGTTTATTTTCAGATGTGGAGGGAAGTCAGATTTGACCTCTGAGGCCCGGGAGAGGTCAAATACAAGATGGCCGCCAATAATATTCAAATATGCTTAACTTTGGAACCAAACACAGTAGAAAAACATTTAAGGTGTCATTTCCAACTAAATTTAGGGTGCCCATTCAGTTGATGATACTTTTGAAATCACCAGAATTTAAGAAAATGCATTTAGGTCAAAGTCATGGTCAAATTATGCAGACGGAGTGAGCTAAAGGGTGCAAAAGATTTATTTACAAGTTTCCAGCATAATAACAGTAATGATAATGATCATTAAAAATGTATTTACTTACAATATTTCAGTAGGCCTACTATGCTTCTTATACTGAAACTTGCATTGAAATCAGTAATAACATGTCTACATTTACATGCCAGCTATTAGCTCTCAAGCCTGTTTGATACCAGCGGCACAGTATTGAACTAGGCTACTTTGCAATAACCATTAATTCAGCTATAGTCCTACTTCACACAAATGACGAAGCTGAAATCTCTAGAACATGTGCTGTTCAATCATTCAACTGACTTCAGCTCATGTATGTTCCAGACTGTCTTCTAGTTTAGCTAGCAGAATTATTTTGATCAGTGCCCACCTTTTTTTTTTTTTTACCACAGAAGTTGGATAGCTAACTAACTAGGCAGACTCATTCCCGGCTACAATCAAATTCAATGTATTTGCATGTTAAGGCTTTACTCAAGTATACTTATATTGGTGGCGTTTCCCAGATGGCTCTTAGCGCTAAGAGCATTCTTAAGATGCTCTTAGCGCTAAGAGCCAAGATGCATTTCTCAGATCGCTCTTAGCTTAATAACATCTTTCACTAAGAAGGACTTGCAAGATCGAGCTAACCCACTCTTAACAGTCTTCTTAGCGACCAAATGCTCACAGATCTAGCCGCGTCAGGCAAATTAATATTACACTAAGCTTTCTCACTAATTACTGTCTGAATAATTTTTTCCCTGTTTTTCTGAGTAATATTTTCTGTTTTTCAGAGTAATTTATTTATTTTTCTGGTTTTTGGTGTAATTTTTTCTGTTTTTCTGAGTAATTTTTTCCCTGTTTTTCGTGGTAATTTTTTCTGTTTTTTGGGGGGTTCTGTTTTTGGTGGTAAGTTTTTTCTGTTATTCGTGGTAATTTTTTTTTCCTGAATGAGGAGACGAGATACTTACAAATCTCGCGAGAAGCTCCCACCTGGCACCTGCAAGTGACCGGTGCCTGCGTAAAGTCGACAAACTAATGATAACACCATCTATATGACTTAAAGACAAGAGTATCTCCCAGTGTCTCAAACCCAAAACAAAGTGAAACTGGATTAAACTAAACAAGGGGGTCATGTTGGCTTCCATTATATCGAGCGCTCAAGAAAGGAATGAAAGCGTCTGTTGTTCTGTTGGTCTCTTAAAAAAAGATACCACGAAAAACAGAAAAAAATACTCAATAAAACAGACTTCCGTAGATATTGAAACAGTATATACCGTATATATTTTGATTTATTTTATATTTCAGATTTATATTGTTTAGCATTAATTGATAACAGAAAAGAATGGATTTCATTCTGCAGGGTAACGCATGTCCTTACTGTGCATATGACAATAAACACTTTGAATCTTGAATCTCTATGTTTTATGAAGACCCTATGCGCGCTCAAAGCTGTGGCACAAGTTACGCACCGAAATCTGGCGGAAGAAAAATAATAATAATAAGAAAAATAAGTATGAGGAATAACAAGTGTGTTCCTGTATGTGCTGTGCACATCAGGCACACAAATAAAATGAATCATCATGACTATCATTTATCATAATTTGTCTGCACATATCCCACATCTGTATGCACATATGAGATAGTTTACCACATCCAAAAAATGCATCAGGGCACAACAGAAACACATCCACCCTCCAAACCTGCGACATTCTGATATCAGGCAACAGACAGGTGTAATTGAGCTCAGCTGGAACCACATCAATGGATGCTCCACTCGCTACTCTATATAAAGGCGTTGCCACATCACACATGTGTGAGATACCATGGCTGCTTTACAACATATTGTCGCTGCTAACCAACAGCATCGCTGTGTGTGAAGCCAAACCGTATATGTAAATGCATTTGTGCATCAGCACTTCAGCCCACTCGACGTGCTGTCAGACCGAGCTGTCCAAATGAGGTACCGAGATACAATGCCTCATCAACGAGTGTCTCCACACATCCGGAGGGCAACCTGGTGCAATTTTGCCCTCAGCCCGGAAGTGCAATGCCTGGCTGCGCTGCGTTTTTACCAAGCCCCAACCTCCGGGGGAGACGAGTGAAACCAATGCGGAAGTGCCAAAAACTGCAGTTCACTGACTGTCCACTTGAGGCTGGCTCCGGAAGTGAGTCAATCCCCATAGACCCCCATGTTAAAATGCCCAACTTTAGAGCAGAAATAAACATGTTTATAGCCTGGCACAAAAAATGGTTTTGGTCTCTATAGTTAAGTTCCCCTTTCATGACAACTGTGGGGGGGGGGGTGAATTTTTTTCTAACTCTTCCATTTAAATGTTATTAAGGTTTGAAATTGCGCATAATTAATGGAGTGGTCACCTTGAGTGACAGGTGGCACCATCACTTGGTGGCTAACTAGCATGCTAACTAGCCACTGGCTCCGCTGCAGAGCTGAGCTCAGACTCGGCCGTCTGCTCGGCGTCATCTCAGCCAATTCGTGCCCATGTTCAAGGCATTGAACCTGTCCTCTCAGCTGTGTTTGTGCCTTTTGGATATTTTTTCAGGCAAATATTGGAGTAATATGGCTTGGTGTTCGACTAATTATACCAACAGACCGTCCAAGAAGTCTGTGCTCCAGGTTTTTCGGTAAGTCAAATTCGGAAATTCTAGTATTATTTTATTTATGTTTATATGTTAGCACTAATTAGCGGGTATCGGTGTCTGCGGTCACCACCTAGCTTGTCAGCTTATTATTATATTATTAAGCCTTTATTTAGGACATGTAAAATCACGTTGATACCGGAGGTCTTATTTTCAAGTGCGACCTGTATCACAGCAGCAACATCCCATCAAGTTACAGAGCAGCAGACAATACGATACAACACAAGCGTAGCTCGTTAACTAGCTAACCAGCTAATTAGCTAACGGTTAGCCTTCGAGCAAGACGCCAGTCCGGGGATGTATTGAAGTCAGAGCCTGACAGAGAAGTGTTAGGATTTAGGCATTTAGGGGAGAATATTTTGAACAAAAGGCTGAGGTTGTGTGAGGTTTGAAAATAAAGGTCCACCACGTTGGTTAGCTAACGTGATGTGATACAATGTTAACGTTGTCATATGAGCAGTGTAACGTTAACGTAACATTAAGGCTATACTTGTGTATGTAAATTAAAAAGTGGCGAACTCTGTGAAATTACAATAAGGTGTGTAACGTAATTAAAAAAAACTAATGTGACATTTGACTGTCACATATAAAATATTAAGAAGACTAGTGTATGATATAGGCCTGTAGGCCTGTAGTTACACAACAATAGATAATGCACAGACAGAATATGGGGACTGTGATGGCCACCACCTTTTTGTTTTGCCAAAATAAATTGATTATGATCTGTTGAATACTGAAGTAAGTTAAGTTGTACTGTTTGCATGTAAAGGAGTCTGTGAAGTAGGTAACCTAACACATATATTACTTTTAATATCTATTTGTCTGTGTAAAGTTTTCCTCTAGGTGACCCAGACAGACTGGACCAGTGGACACTCAACACGAGCAGACAGAACTGGACCCCAAACAAGACTTCCCATCTGTGCAGTGAACACGTTGAGAGTCATCACTTCAGCACTGACTCCAGGATAAAGACACCTTTTTTTCATACAGTACCCCACAAAGAGTCAAGAAACTTATTAGTTTAAAATGATGAATTATTGTCCATAATACATTTAAATGCATTACAAAAATTACTAATTGTCATACATTACTAAGTACTCGATTAGGGCACAGCTTGCTCCGTACTATTACTGATAAGGTGAAATTACTGACACACCAGTGCAGTTTAGTGTTCCGCTGATGCAAAAGGCCAAATGAAGATTTTATCAATCAAGGAACATGACATGTATTTACCAACTTTAACATTTTAGTGCCTTTTATGCAAAGACCCTTTATCAAAATGAGAATTACTACCTTTTTCCCCACATACAGTCTGTGAAGAACCAATGGAAAAAATATTCTCATAATGAGACAGCCGAACATAGCATGATTCCACAGTGGCAGTGAGCTTTGATAACAGTTCAGTTTCCTTTTGATAGCAACAATTATTTTAATGTGGATGAATTGCATATTGTACATTCATATTCCATTTGTCTTGATAGTACAGTTAAATTTAAAATCACATTCAAATATAAAGTTGAATATCTACAGAACTTAAACAAAACTATTTTATGAATGACCGCCACTTACTCAGCAATAAGATCATTTTGGTGGTGAGTGGGCTTTTAACCAAGACAGGCTGTAGTCAATGTTTTCTACTTGTGTTTTTAACCTGTCATCTTTCTCTCTTGTAGGACACTTGAGGAAAGTTACAACGCCTCGACCAATGTGATATTTACTCCACAGTAAAGAGGTTGTTTCACAAGAAATTAAGATTTTGCAAATTATGACACTTGGTCCTAATTCATAGGTTTTATAATTACAATTATACATATTTTCATGTATTTCATGTGTACTTTTTGTAACCTTTTAATATGGATGATTTCATGAATGCAAGCTTTGACTTAATTTTGTTAAACTGTTTGTGAAATGGTTAGAATTTTTGTGATATAAAGTGGATCAGACAAAATTTAGAGTAAAAGCAAATTTTTTGAAAGTTGTCTTTCATCAGTTTCCTGTGATGATTGGAAATATAGTGGTGATTTAAACCTTTAACAAAATATAATAGTTATTAATGGCATCTTAATGCTTTTATGTATTCTTAACATTTACCCAAGTTTGCATTTATCTTAGCAGAATGTAAAAAAAAAAAATGAAAAGCTGATGTAAGGTGCTGGTTTTGTTTGAACATTTTTTTAAGACAAATGAAGAAAATTCACTGAGAAACTCTTCTCCCTTTGTGAAAAACAAGGAAATATCTGCACGCTGAATAGTTTTAAGTCCCGTAGGAGGTTTTATTTATTTGTGACGTGACATATGAGAAGGTTCTGTGGGTATTGGTCGGTATTGAGGCTTATATAGTGAGGCTAAAAAAAACAACAACACTTAATTGGCTGATTATCTTTCTGTTTGCCTCACTATAAAAACGTCACAATACATTTGCCTGAGGAAGACCCTCTCAGAGTTGGCAACATAGCGAACAAGTGATACCTCCTTGGGGGCTTCAAAACTATTGTGTCCAGCTAATTCTTTGTTTTTCACTTTGAGCCTTTTTATCCAGTCACATTCTTCTGTGTTAAAACTAGACTTCTAACAGCAGCAAACAAAGGTTACTCTCCAAAATCTTCTCAGGCTCTGCTGCTGGGTGTAAGGTGCTTAGTTATCTTCAAGGACAAAAGGAGTGCAAATATAAATAGAATTTATTGTAATTTTAAACAAGTTATAGATGAATATCAAAAACTCAACATTAGCCATGACAGCCTGGGCTATGTTCAGGGCTAACAAAATGTGTCCTAAAGGCCAAATTCAAAAGCAGTGACACTGCCAACTGTGAGCAGTTCACTGCGTTTGGAGGAGGTCTTTAAGACAATTTACTTAAAAACATATAATTTCTCCTAGGTGTGAGATGAATGTGTCTGATGTGAGGGTGCTCAATTATGGCACCATTTAAACTATGAACAAATGCAGCCATAACACTGCAAACACATTTCCTGGCCTTATCAATCTTTGCTGGATTGCCACCAGCCTCCCACCTGCACCTTTGGGCCAATGAAGAAAATACTATCTTAATGCCAGGATGCTGGAGGTGAAGCTGGTGCAGGTCCTCCTTCATCATGCTGACCGGCTTGACACTGCTGACCTTCCCCATGTCATTGCCGCCACAGTGGATGATGAGGACACCTGGTGCTGCTCTTCCTCGCAGGGAGTGGGAAAAGAAGGAGAGAAGGCCTCTCCACTGCAGTCCACCCCAGCCTAACTAGCAGACACAGACGCCCGGCATGCTGAGGGTGCTTCCCAAGTTCTCTGCAGCTCTCTGGACACCTAGCTGTCACCAATGCTCCACACTGTGCATATGAAAGTAAAATGAGTGTAATAAATTATTACCGTTATATATTTTAAAAAAAGTTGAATCGTTGTTTTTAAGATAACAACTGAATCATTGTTTCAAGGTGCTGTATAACGTTAGTTTCAGCTAAACTCAACTTAGTGGGCGTGTTTAAGCAACCAGGCTTCCTTCGGCCCGCCTCTTTGCCCATTTTTGATTGTCCGGGAGTTGGGCGGAGTCAGGCACTGCCAAGATGGCGACGTCCAGAGCGGAGTATTTTGAGCTTCAAATCCACTCTTCAGAAACGGACGGGTGACATCATGGTGACTACGTCCATTATTTTATACAGTCTATGGTTTTACGCAGTGGGGAGCTTCCTGGAGGTGGTGGGAGACAGCACCAGCCTCAGCAAGGTGTCTGTGTTTTTTTGTTTAAATATAATACATTTCCTTATGATTCTCTTACCAAGACTACTTCTTATTTAGTTGTAGTCTTGTTTTCATCATGAAAATAGGTCATTAACAAATATTTATCGTCTTAGTTTTTCATTAGAATTATTAGAACACACATACACACGAGCAGCAGGGAATTAGTACATTAGGTAGCAGCGCTGTGTGTGACTTATGCGCTGATTAAGTGATGGGTGATCGATTTGCCTAACATCAATTGTTTCAGCACCGCGGTAGTGGACAGCTCCTGTTAAGAGCTTCTTAAAGAGCGATCTTAAGAGCGATCCTTAGAAGGGCATTAAGAACACATCTTAGCAACCCTTCTTACCAAAGACGTTCTTAACTGTGCTCTTAAGTCTTAAGATCGCTCTTAACTGGGAAACATGGCCATTGTCTGTACATAGTCAGTCAGTTTACCTGGTAGGATATTTATGTCAAAAGTGCTCTCTGTCTCGTCACTTGTGCATACTGTAGCCTACTCATCATGTTGCCTACTGACTACATCGCTACTGGCATTAGCTACTGATGCTCTAGAGGGCCATCTGCTGATAATGATGCGCTTACCAGGAAAAAATAACCACACATCCCAGTAAATGATAACTAATTACTGAATAATACATGAGAGTAAAAAGTAATTGAAATATTTTTGGGGTTCATTAAAAAAAAAAATTAAAAAAGAGGAGAAAATGTTTTGTTTTTTGTAAGCAAATTTTTACCTTGACCTTGACCTAAATGCATTTTCTTGAATTCTGGTGATCTCAAGAGTATCACTAACTGAATGGGCACCCTAAACTTAGTTGGAAATGACACCTTAAATGTTTTCCTATTGTGTTTGGTTCCAAAGTTAAGCATATTTGAATATTATTGGCGGCCATCTTGAATTTGACCTCTCCCAGGCCTCAGAGGTGAAATCTGACTTCCCTCCACATCTGAAAATAAACCTTATGGTATGTACTAACTATGGTAGAAATTTCATGCTTTTTTCAAAAAGTGCACAATTCCTCATAATTTGAGAACTTATCCGCTGTACTATAAGGAATAATGTTCATATTAATATAATATAAAATCATGTTTATGTTTTGAATTTGTGTTTTGGCCTGTTGCGCCACCCACCACCGTCTACCAGTCACGCAGTCAGTAGAGTCTCAGCATCAGTTACAGTTACAACTGAGCTACACCAGCACGGCAAGCAGCATTAGCAGTGTCCCGGTACATAGCATTAGCAGCCGGCTCCTCCTCAGCTGTGTCCCGGCAGCAGCGTTAGCAGTGTCCCGGTACATAGCATTAGCAGCCGGCTCCTCCTCAGCTGTATCCCGGCAGCAGTGTTAGCAGTGTCAAGATCAAGGACGCGGCGACGCGGCCCTGCCACGGCAGCCGCCTGTGGGCAAACAAATCAGTCTCCAGCGTGCCGCTGTCCAGCAACCTCGAATCTGTAGGGGAGGGGGCCAGACACAACTCGCGGCAGTATTTTGAATTTGAGTGCAGTAACCATTGTGGCCACATTCTTACATACAGCGCCTTTAATGAAAAACTTAAGAAAACAACTTAAATATACATTAACTTTTCAATCAAAATAAATTAAGATCATCATCTCAAAATAATAAAAACAGCAGATTTCTGATACCAATAAATGAATAACACTAAATCCTACAGATTTACATTGACCCAAATTACCTACAGTTCTGTATCACCACCACTAGATTACATACATTAGATACATGTTTTAGTTTTTTTTGTGTGTGTGTGTGTGTGTGTGTGTGTGTGTGCAAGCTGCTCAAATAAATTGCCCTTCATGGGAATAATAAAGTCTGTATCTATAGATGTCATTTAACGGCCCTAATTCAATTGAAATGAAAGCATCTACCTGGATTATTTTAATATTGCTTGTAACTTTAATACAGGCTGAATTAGGCTACTTAATGTTTCCAACTGTCCAGCATCCAGTACAGACAGTTGTAGGCGGTTTTTGTTTCATGTTTGAATTTCTGTCATTAAAGAATATTTAGTTTTCTTTTTTGTAATGGTAAAAAAGAGCAAGAGATAGAGAGAAATCCCCACAGACTCCCTGCAATAATGCTAACTGGCATGTAGTCTCGTTACCAGACAATCAAAGATCTCCGCCTTCTGATAGTCTGGGAACTCTCCTTTCTAAAGTGTGTTTAACACACCGGAGAAAACGGCCGGCAACAAAGCAACGCCTCTTGCATTTGTGAAAAGGACATGCCCTCCCAGAAATGTGCGCTTCCCCTTTTCTCATCCACAAGGAAACAAACACACAGAGCTTGAAAATGGATGCCGAGAGATTTAACTCCGTTTTATCAAATGTGTCAGGGACAACTGATTTAAAATGAATATCTTGCTAAACATTTACCTGCACTGATTAAATGTAGGTTAAAAAGGAGTGAAATGTAGGCTAACACTAGTGTGTAGGTAGCTTATTTCACTATGGACATTAAGCTAACAGGTTCATTTCTACCACTCACAGACTATAGGCTACCCGGATTTTCTTTTAGTACTAGGTAGCATGATGATGAGCGTAGCATTCTAGCACAACTGCTGACTGCTACTCATAGACATATATACATAGACGCCGCATCGACTGCCTGAGCGCGTCCTCGCCGGCCGCCATCTTGGATGGGTCTCTCTTCGCCTCCACAGTGCATTCACTTCTATTGAGGAAGGAGCTGTAGGCACAAGTAAAATAGAATAACTCACTGAATTTTCAACTGATTTTCACATGGTATGGTTTGTTACAAACGGCACACATGTAGTTATGATACAGGATGCGTTCGTACATTAAAAATGCGGGATTTCATGCTTTAATACTTTCTGCAGATAGCAACAGCATGTTATTTAGGTCACAACACAGTTATTTTATTCACCTCAACCCCAGAGTGGGATATATATATATACAGTACAGGCCAAAAGTTTGGACACACCTTCTCATTCAATGCGTTTTCTTTATTTTCATGACTATTTACATTGTAGATTCTCACTGAAGGCATCAAAACTATGAATGAACACATGTGGAGTTATGTACTTAACAAAAAAAGGTGAAATAACTGAAAACATGTTTTATATTCTAGTTTCTTCAAAATAGCCACCCTTTGCTCTGATTACTGCTTTGCACACTCTTGGCATTCTCTCCATGAGCTTCAAGAGGTAGTCACCTGAAATGGTTTTCCAACAGTCTTGAAGGAGTTCCCAGAGGTGTTTAGCACTTGTTGGCCCCTTTGCCTTCACTCTGCGGTCCAGCTCACCCCAAACCATCTCGATTGGGTTCAGGTCCGGTGACTGTGGAGGCCAGGTCATCTGCCGCAGCACTCCATCACTCTCCTTCTTGGTTAACCCTTTAAAAACTGACGCGTTTCGGCATACAAGCCTTCGTCAGGGAGTCCCTGCAAAACTCTCTGGGAGTTTTGCAGTTTTGCTCTTGTTGTGCTATCACTCGGTTTCAAGCCATATCACTTTAATTTTCACGCAATTCTTTTGAATAACAAAACGCTGAAGCATAATATTTCTGACCTATGATATGGTAGCCTGATAATCATTAAATATGTTCTGTGTGGGAAGCTCTCTCCCATGATTACAGTAATTAGAGGCGCAGTATAACGCTTCAGCTTCCACACTCACTGCTCCTTCTGGTGGATAGACAGACCATTGCAACTGGTTTCTACAAATTAAAACGTATTCTCTACGACATTGCGGGGGCTCTCATTAGAACTAAGAGCCCGGCCAGGTGGTGACAGGGACCTGTCACGGCTCTACCACGGGTCAAACGGAAATTTGAAGTGGTTGCATTTCAAATTGACATTTACATGCTTTAACTGAAAGAACAAAAGAAATAAATATTTGCAGGGATATTTCACTTACAAAGTGAAAGTATTCTCCAATAACTTCTGACCCTAAAAACTATATCTATTGATTATATTGTCACTTTTTTAGAGAAAAAAATATTTGCTGGTACAAGCTTCTTAAACTACACATTTGCAGCCTAAAAAGTTAAAATAGATATTCTCACATTTTAGAAAAAAATACAAGTCAAATCCCAGTACTTTAAATGTGCAATTGAGTAAATGTACTTAGTTTCTTTCCACTTGGCAGTAAGACAGGAGAAGAGAGAGAAGCATGCAGAACATGGGAGAGATTCTGCTTGTTTAGTCCATAACTGTTGATTAAAAGTCAGTATTTAGATTGAGTTTATCTGACAATGTGTCGTGCTGCGGTAGTGCCAATGTGGGTCACAGCCTGCAAGAGATACTTTGCATGATGGGATGCAAAATGCCGAGGTGTCCATGATGATCTTGCAACAGCTTAAATCTTAATGAGATCTTTTTATGTGTTTCCCAATCTCTAACAGGATTATGAGTCATGCTATAACATGATGACTTGCCACTCAATATGCAATAGATGTCCTGTTTGTAAACCATTATTGAAAGAAAAAAAAAATAATCTCACCCCAGACTCGTATTATGTGGACCAGAAAAATTGAAAATATTCATATGTACCAGTGTAATATTCATCCGCATAATCAGCTGTGTTGATTAGTGTGATCCCAGCCATATGCAAGGATAAGGCTACTTTTAACTGTCAAGGGATTTAATATGTTGGATTAGTGCTAAGGGAAGGATCTATGGCAAATAACAAAACATTTCCTAATATTTCCTCATTTGTGGAAAAAAAAAACACAGGGATCTTTTCACGTAATGTGACGGGCATATGATTGAAAGTTTTGGGGTGTTAATAGCAAATAGGCTAAGTGTGTGTGATAGCACATGATTTAATCCCTGATTTTAATTCACTAATCGTTATTCAAATTACATTTCCACAGAAGAAAAAAGGGGAATATATTACAAATCTAGTGCAGTCTATATGCTTGGACAAAGCTGGAAACATAGCTTCATAATTTCTTCATTTGCATACAGGCTTAAATACATGAATGCACAAAGCAGCATGTTGGTCATATATATATAATTAAATTATATAAATTTTTAATTTACTTATATCATACTATATATACATAAATTTCATAATAATATGCAATGAAAAAGTTTTTTTTTCCATCCTCCCAGGTTTAAAACTACAGCACTGGCTCATCTGCAAAAGGAGCACCTCTCCAAGTTATATCTTTTCTTTAAATTAAGTAAACTTGGTCCACCTGGGTCCATAAATCCAGCCCAGAGACTGGGAGTGGACTGCCTTTTCTTCCCCTCTGGTCAGTGGATTTACTGTGGGAGTAATAACTGTCAGGCCAAATGCCTGGTAAAGTGGCGGACAGGAGCGAGTGGAGGGGGAGTATTTATCACGGTATTGACTTTGTGACTGCCGTGTCGTGAACTCTTTTGTCATAAACTGGAGCAGCGCTGCAGATCGATCCGAGGAAAACTGCTGTCAGCTCGACTCCCAGCGAGCATTGCTTTTCCTACAGCCACTTAGAGGGCTGATAAATGCCCCCACCCCTCCAGCCCTGCTGCCTGCTGCAGCAGCGAGAGCATGGCCAGGAACACACACACACACACACAGGCCATCCTCCTGCATCAACACACAGTTTATACACACTCGAGAGGATATCAGAAACACAGAGCATATATTTACACACACTTCTAGCAAAAATAAAAAGTGAGAGTATAGAATTTTGAATCAGGAAACAGTTCAGGAGCCACAAGCTGGGGCAAGCTGTGAAAGAGGACAAACTGAGCCAACTGACTTTAATAGAGTCTTAAATATTTGCAGTGCTTTAGCAAGTGCTTAATTCCTACATATAGTTTCAGTGTCAGCCAAGATAAATACAGATTTTATGGAGCAGAGAGGCATTCTGGTTTTAACAAAACAACAACCAAAAAAACTGCAAGTGTGTTACATGGGTGTGGAAGCTTTTATGTGGCTGGGGTGCATTTTTTAGATTCTGAGGAGTTTTTATTTATTTTTTTCCAAGTCACTCACACACCAATGGAACAGTCAATGGGAGCAATTTGGGATCAGGTATCTTGCTCAAGGATACTTCGGCATGCAGACAGGAGGAGCCGGGGGTTGAACTGCTGATCTTGTGATTGGTGGATGGCTGACTCTACCTCTGAGCCACAGCCACACCCCAGTGTTACAAGGTCCTTTTGTCCCTGCACATACCTAATTGTAGCTGCTGTTAAAATATTTTCTCTTATCTGGCTCATGCTTCTTCATAAAAATACAGTAAACTATGGTGCTGCAGCTTAAACAGACATATACATGCAAATGTGCAATGAAGCATAAGCAAATAAAGAAAAAAAGTCTTCATCACTTTGACAAGAAGACAGACATTGGCTGTCTTGGCTGACATGCCTCATAAATGTTACGTGGAGGTCTGGGACAGTGCCTGTGAACTGGCAGACTGGGGTGGTGGTTTCCACTTGTAAAAAAGGGGACCAGAGGGTGTGTTCAAATTATTGGGGTGTCGCACTGGTCAGCTTCCTTGGGAGAGCTTATGCCAGGGTGCTGGAAAGGAAGTGTAACAGATTAAAAGCTATTGCTCTTTTAGGTTCATTTTCCCAACCACACCAACACAGTGAGAAAGACCAGATTTATAAACAAAGCTCTGTTTATTCCTAAACTAAAACATAGGCAATGCCAACAGATTAAACATTAGAAGATAAAAAAAGTCTCAGTTGCACAGGAAGAAGCACAGTTCAGGGAATGTTATTTAACAAAGTCCAGTCCAGTTCTGAAACGTTTCCGGGTTATCCCTTGCGCCGGCTGAGGGGGCCGTACAGCGTGGCTGCTCGGGCAGCAGAATCCACTCCGGAGACTCCAGCGCCGGGACCTCTATCCAGCCGGGATGCTGCCGCCAGGGAAGAGGAAAAACAATCAATGCTCAGCCTCACCAAGACCGGCAAATTCAGACTGCATGCGCACATGCACTGGCGTGATAACCTCCTTTTGAGTTTTAGTAATCGTGCCCATCAAACAAACAGTCGTCCCCTCTGGCCTGCCACCGTCCTCTGGATCTGATGCCTTCAACACACAGGAAAACCACACTCAGCACCGTCTAACACAAACTTAGCCACACACACTCACAGTGAGGAAACATCTACTTCCCTTTAGTCAGAAGTTAGCGAGCGTTGACAACTCATTCTGGAGGCCAGCTCTGCTCAGGAACAACAGGGAAACCCAGTCTGTGGCAGCTCGAAGAAGCAGAGGAGGCCCAGTGGCGGCGACAGTGACCACTTTCACACTGCCTGTTTTCACCATCTGACAGTACTTCATGAGAGTGGGGGATCGGAACTGGTGAATGAGATCGCTGAAGCAGTGGAGCTCCGCCTGTGCGTCCGTCAGTGCAGATACGCTACCAGTGTGTCAATCAGTGCAGGAGCCTTTTGTTTTGACAGTAATCCACCATAAATAAATGCAGGTAAACACACAGCAAACATTAAGTGTGTCACTTTTTAAATACAACATATAGCTTACAATCATTCATGCATTGCTTGCTTATGCTCACATTACAGTGCTGGGGGTAATTCATTCATTCATCTTCTAACCGCTTCATCCTCTTGAGGGTCGCGGGGGGGCTGAAGCCTATCCCAGCTGAAAATTTCAATATATTCTGTATCATAGACATGAGGCCGTCTGTATTCACAGAGCTTCCCAGCACAAAGACTTGCTCCTAGTGACAAAATTCCAATTCTTAAAAATTTGGATGTTTTCTAAGAATTTTCCCTCACAGTGAAGACTATTCAAAAAGCTTATTAGCCCCTAAGGGTGCTCTTAAGGTGAAAAACTGTTAGGAGCAGGGAGGCAGACTTTTAAAAGGCTTGAGAGTTTCATTAGAGTTTTGCGTCAAAAGGGGTCAGCTGAGGTGATTCAGGCATCTGATCAGGATCCCTCCTGGGCGCTTCCCATTAGAGGTGTTCTAGGCATGTCCAACTGGCAGGAGGCCCCAGGGTGGACCCAGAACACGCTGGAGGGATTATATATCTTGGGATCCCCCAGGAATAGCTGGAAAGCATTGCTCGGGAGAGGGATGTCTGGAGTACTTTGCTCAGCCTGCTGCTCTGCGACCTGGCCTTGGATAAGCGATTGAAAATGGATGGATGGATGGATGGATGGATGAGTTTCTTAAGCAGACGAGAAAATGGCAGAAAGACAAAGATGTAGGAGAAATATTCTCTACAGACTGAATGACTGAGTAAATAAAATGCTACAAATAAGATGGCGCAGGGATAATGTTTTTGTTTGATCTCATTAGAGTTGTACTCACATCTCCCATCCAATGCAATAACAATAAAACATCAGAAATAAAGTGATCACCACACTAAGATATTTGGCAACTGTAAAAATGCAACAGTGCAGCAGTAGTGACTTTGATCTGTCTCAAATGCCCATCAGGAGAGTGATCACAGTAACAATGACAACACTTTCACAGTCTCATATTGAGATGCAGTTCATTTCTTTTCTACTGGGTGTGCACACCTTACAGGCTCACACAAGGACAACCAATCACATTTGTTAAAAGATCATGTCATACTTGGCAACAGGGTCAACCACACCTCCTTACTGAGGTCAAAGTTTCTGCTCCTTCCTTGCTCAGAGTTGCGACCTGAAGATGTCCCTAAATCATTCCTAGGCTAGAACTCCTTGCTAAAAATACTGAGGCTAAGTTAGGGGCTCTCTGAGGGTAGTCTCTGTGAATATCTCCCCTGCACTGCACAATGCCCATTGTATGAAATACTCAAAAATGACAAATCAAGATTTTACCAACAGGTTTTTTTTGTTTGTTTTGTTTTTAATAAAGGAGCATTACGTTCACCAGGCCTTTTTATTTAATTTGCCTTTCTAGCTGACACTATAGCTGTTCTGTGGTTGAGAAGTGACATTTAAGTGAGCTGGTAGGCTAATAGCCCTATGCTATTTAGCTAGCTTTAAAAAGCACCAAAATGAGACCAACTAACCTGAATAACGTAGCTTAATGACATTTGCTGTTTTCAAACTGACATTTTCTATATGCTTGTTATGCTATTTATATTATATTTTAGGCTCTGACATTGCCTGTCAAACAGCATCAACCCATAAACCTTCCTGAGACAGTTTGGTTCTGAGAGGAGTCCTGAAGGGATCAGCTGCAAAGTCCCGCAGCCAGTGGCTGCTTGCTCCACTGCCATTCAGCAGCTACGAGTGGAAAAAACTGACCTCAGTTGAGACTGTTTACTTGCAGAAACAGCTACACTCACAGATAACCTACCCTTCTACCTGCCTTTCAAACAGCATCAAAATATAAACCTTCTCATTTCTGGACTGAGTGGAGTCCTGTGGAGATCAGCAGTGAAGTCCGGTGGCTGGTGGCTGGTGCCCTTTAGTGGACAAAAAGCAGAGCTAACTGCTAACAGCCACCGCTGCAACTAACAAACGCCACAAATCCATTCAGCAGCTCCACCATCCACAGTCAGACACACAAGGCTTATTAGTTACTGCTGAATTACAGCTCACAATCCGCACAAACGGCTGAAGCTGCTCTGGTGTGAGTGTTTTGCTGGCTGGCAAAGCATCCTAGTGCAGACTATTTACTTACTATTTACTATTTATTGAGTTTACTAGCCTGTCACTCTTGGCTTTCAATGTGTTGAAGTCCACCACAAAGATTTTCGTCACGTCTCACAACAAAAAAGGAAACATAGATTTCGTACGAGTTTTATCATGAAGATCTAATTTTAGCTCATCATTGTCTCGTTTTTTATCATGGAAAAGCGGTCATTGACGAAATATTTTTATCATAGTTTTCATCACCTAAATTAACACTGCGCTATGTTTCTCATAACTTAGCAGCTAACTTATTAGCTAATGTGTCGTGTTTTGTACTCATTGTAGAAGTCTTGGTGTCTGTCACTGAGCCGCCTGCCATAGTTTGAAATGCACAACATTGTTTTATAGCACCGTTTGCAGACAGGCTTTGTTACGACGGTGGGTCCATGTCATCAGCGTTGACTATGGCAAAGCAGTCCCACAGTAGACTTCTTTGTTAACTGGTACAGGGCATGCAGGTATCATTCCTTTCACTTGAAGCTGAGGCTGACACTGTGTCAATAGGGATGAATGCACAGCCACATGTACGCTGACTATAAACCATACAAGCAGGGATGAAACTTTGATTTCGGAGGTGGGGGACACACAACTGGCTTGAGTCCTGGGGGGGGGGGGGGGGGGGGGTCACATATTGCTTGAACAGTGCCCTGATATTACTTGATGATACTGGAAACAAAGGGTGTCCATCAAGTCAAGTCAAACTTTATTTATAAAGCACATTTAAAAACAACCTCAGTTGACCAAAGTGCTGTACAGTTATTGAAATATAAAATAATCATACACAAATATCATAAATAAATAAAACAAAGGAAATAGTAAGGGCTCAATTTAAAAAAACTAAAAAATTAGATTAAAAAAGGGAAAATAAAAGAGTAAAAAGAGTAAAAAGAGTGAAAGCCAAGGATTCTTGCCTAGCAGGGACTGAACGCCAAGGAGAAAAGATGGGTTTTCAGTAATGTTTTAAAGTGCTCAACAGACTGTGCAGCTCTAACCTGGAATGGTAGGCTGTTCCACAGCTTTGGGGCCGCCACTGAGAAGGCTCTGTCCCCACGAGTAGAGAGTCTGGACCGAGGTAACTGCCAGGAGCAGCTGGTTTGACGACCTAAGTGCTCTAGAAGTATTGTGAGGCTGTACAAGCTCTGATAAATAAGACGGGACGGTGCCAGACCATTTAAACACTTAAAAACAATTAATAAAACCTTGAACTGGATCCTAAAATTAACAGGCAGCCAGTGCAAAGATGCAAGGATGGGACTGATGCGATCACGCCGTTTCTTCCAGGCAGCAGGCGGGCGGCTGCATTTTGGACTACCTGTAAACGGCGCAGTGCTGACTGGTCAAGACCAATAAACAAAGAGTTACAGTAGTCTAGGCGTGATGTAACAAAGGTGTGAATAACTTTCTCAAAATAATCTCGGGGGAGATAAGACTTTACTTTAGCTAATAGTCTTAGCTGGAAGAAGCTCGTTTTGACAATAGAGCTTATCTGCTTATCAAACCTAAAGTCACTGTCCAAAATAACACCAAGGTTCCTTGCAAAAGGGTGGCAGTGAGACTTAAGGGTGCCAATGGCGCTGTCATACCCATCTAACAGATTTTGTTGGCCAAATAAAATAATCTCAGTTTTATTTTGTTCATGGAGAGAAAGTTCACTTCCATCCAAGATCGGATGTCATTGAGGCAGTCTAATAAGACCTGAACAGAGGCTTGCTCATTTGTTTTTAAAGGCAGATAGATTTGTACGTCATCTGCAAAGCAATGAAATGAGACATTGTGCTTTCTAAATATGGAACCCAATGGCAACATATATATTGAAAAGAGGAGGGGGCCCAAATAGAACCCTGAGGCACCCACAGTTCAGGGGGGAAGTGGCTGAAGAATACTGGCCCAGCTGGACAGAGAAGCTCCTATCTGAGAGGTAGGACTGAAACCACTTAAGAACAGTACCCTTAATGCCCACACAGGTGTTTAAGCGAGACAGGAGAATGTTGTGATCCACCGTATCAAAGGCAGCCGTCAGATCCAGAAGGACCAGGACTGCAGAGTTACCAGAGTCAACTGTCAAAAGAAGGTCATTTAAAATTCTTAAAAGCGCCGTTTCTGTGCTATGACGTGACTTAAAACCAGACTGGAACTTCTCGGAAATGTCATTTAGATCAATAAAAGACTGCAGCTGTTCATTAACCACCTTCTCTAAGACCTTAGAAAGAAAAGGAAGCTTGGAGATAGGCCTAAAGTTGGATAAAACTGTGGGTCAAGATTATGTTTTTTGATGAGGGGCTGGACCACAGCATGTTTAAAGGCAGCTGGGACACATCCAGACATCAAAGATGAATTTATCAGATCCATAACACAGGACCCAATGATATGGAAAATGTCCTTAAAAAGACGGGGTGGGATGCTGTCAAGAGGACAGTAGGAAGGTCTGAGGTGCTGGACAATATCAGTTAAAGCTGAGAGAGACACTTGTTCAAATGAATGTGTCAAAAACAGCAGGGCAAATGGGAAAGACGGCAGGATCTAATGCAGACGGCAAAAGAGAGGACTTAATATCAGAAATCTTGCCAATAAAAAACCTTAGAAAATCTTCACACAGTTTAGGAGAAGGAACAACACCATTGTGGTCACAGGGGTTTAAAAGAGTATTTAAGGTATTAAAAAGAAACTGAGGTTTATGACTATTGACTGACACAAGATTGGTCCATCCAAAATATGTGCCTCTAACTAACTGCCTTGCAGTTATCTAAAATCAACTGGCTGCCTGATAGCTGTAAGCCCGGAAGATGAACCCTAACATTATCATAATAATAAACAACAACCTACAATCACTACGTTCCTACCATCGTGTCTACTTTAATGAAATGTATCAAAAACACTGATGGTTTGAATGGGAGTCAATTACAGTAGGCTACATTAGCTAATAATATTACTAACTAACGTTAGTGCTCCGCGTTAGCTAGCTAGCTAATGTTAGCTAAATAAGCTAGCTACATTTCATGGCACGTCAAATAGCTAGCTAACGTTATCTGATGTGAAGTGCTCAACATTAACGTTAGCAAGCAGCTGGATTAGTTTGTTTTAACCAGATTAGTTAAATTGACTGCACGGATGTGTCAGGCCTTGGGTATGATAGTTTTTAAAGGATTCAAATTTTAAATAAGTCAGCAACCATCAATTTGTGCTGAAATTAACAAGGGCTCTTTTTTAATTTTGGGGGGCATTTTGCCTTTAATTGACATGACAGTTAAGCGTCAAAGGGGGAGAGACACAGAGGGAGTGACATGTAGCAAGGTGCCACAGGCCAGAGTCGAACCCGGGCCGCTGAGGCAAAAGCCCTGTATATGGGGCATCTGCTCTAACCAGTAAGCCACCAACAACCCGTTAGTGTGTATGCTGTTGGCTAAATCTGACATCTGTCTTGTCAAACTGTTAAGTAAATGCTGATATTCCCTGAGATAAGCTCTCATTGTTTTCCTTTTGTGCAACAAATAATTTCATTCAGTAGGCTACAAAATCAAATGATGAGATGACTTACTGTACACATGTGATAAGGCACCCCCGTCTTGTGTGTGCTCCCTCTTCTTGCTGCAGTCAGATCACCTGTATCTTACCCGGATACAGCAATGCTATTTCCTGATTGGCTGATAAGCTGTATGTTTTTTTGATTGGCTGATGGGTAGCTGTGTCTTATTTTATTGGCTGGAGTGTGGCAAGCTCTTGTTGAGCTCTACAGTACCCACAGCGTCTTGCAACCCGTTCCACTGCATATATATCATGTAACTTGGTGGCCGTTATCATGATTTTTTTTATACGTGAGGCGGGTGAGAGTGTGAAAAGGTTAAAATGCGTGTGTCACACTCTCAAAGCCTGAGACTTGAGAGCCCTGTTGGGGTTCCCATCATGCCCTCTAAAGGGAAACAGGCTTCAGTTTGAGCAGCCGTTTTCCGTGTGGTCCTAGTGCTCAATGCATCTCAGTTTATCAGCGCGTAACATTGATTTTGGACCGTAAAAAGTGCAGGGGACCAAAACTGCCTCCTGAAAAAGTGCAGGGGACATGCCCCCCCCCCCCCCCCCCCCCCCCCAAAAAAAAGTAAGTCTGTGCATACAAGTGGAGATTCAGACAACTTATACATTGCATGTTCTCAATCACTTACACTGGAGACATATTTTATCTCAAGTAGGCTTACCAAAGGTTGGGAAATTCTAATACCAAACTGTTTTTAACAAAAAAGTATTGGAAAAAGTACCTACATTTTGATATACCGTGCAATACTACTGCAAAGTAGTCCAGGACTGTCTTTAGTAACAATCAAGGATCATGAGGGCAGCTGTATTGAGTGACTAACTGCTGCATTCTTCACTAACACCATCTGCATATACATAAACACAACCTCTGTTTTCTTCATGGATTGACACTCTTCAGTATGGTAGATGTAGAGAAACAGGCTGTATGGCTGGAGAACGGTGCAATCTACAATGGCATTTACAGTGACAGCCCTGGGCTGAAGGTCAGTGAAGAGACCGGAACACAACAGAACACATCCTCTTCTTTTCTCTGCTATTACAATGAGAACCAATTGGATGACAATAGACTCAGGGAAATAATTTGCAATACAATACTGTGGAAACACTTGGATGCTTTAGTCTGTCTATGGGTTTTGTGAAAGGGTAGATGCACCTGAGAGGCTTTGAGCTTCACAGGCCATTATCAACTTGTATTTCTCTGTGTAGTGCTTACTCTGTTTCAGTTTTACATGTGGGTCTTGAAAATACATAGCTGCTGTACAGAATTATTCTGTATTTCCTACCTCGTGCCCTATATTCACTGCCCACCATGTTATTTGAGTGTCCATATTTAAGTGTGAAAACATCACTATAGTTCCTTGGAATATCCAAGTAAGGAAAAAAAAACCAAAAACAAACAAAAAAAAAAAACCCAAACAAACACAGTTGTATGCCTCCACACACCAGTTAATTTACATGTCTGTGTTGTTTATTAAATAGCAATGATGTGAAGGTGATGAAGGAGACTCCGATGACACTTTCTTGCTTGCATAAAGAAAAGGTTTATTACAAGAAGTACAGCATCTATCAAACATCTAGGATGCTTGGAGAGGTTTGAAGCCAATGTGAACTGCTCTAAAACACAGTCCCAAAATACCCTCGTTATATAGACTTGGTCGTGTTTGTGAAATGTGAGACAAAGTCAAACAGACAACAGAGAGACATTCTTGTTGGACTTCACCAAACCTAAACCTTGGGCCATAAATATCTTCTTGACCCTGACCATACATGCTTTTGACCCTGGGCCCCTTACTGGTCATCTGTTCAAAAACTTCAGAGTAGATCATAATACACTACATCTGTGAAAGCATGGATGCTTCACATTACATCTTTCCTCTGACAGCACAGAGGATCTACACAATCAGCATAGTTTCAAGGTGGTTACCAAAGATTATTATCACCATTTCACTATCTGACAAAATGTCTCCCCTTCTGTTCCTGAGATATGACATTAAATAATGGCCAGAATAGTGTTTGTTTGTAGAACACTATCATGTCCCAGTGAAGCTGACTTTTGACCTTATGGATATAATGTATAATCACTTCATTATTTTATCCTATTAGACATTTGTGTGAAGTTTTGTCATAATTACTGTAAGAATTATTGAGTTATGGTGACCTTGACTTTTGATCTTCAACCACCAAATTCAGGTCATTCTTAAGTCCAAGTGGAAATTTGGGCCAAATCTGAAGAAATTCCCTCATGGTGTTCTTAAGATATCCCAGTTAGCTTTGACCACCAAAATCTACTCAGTTTGTCATTGAGTCCAAGGTAACATTTGTGCCAGATTTGAAGAAATTCCCTCATGGTGTTCTTGAGGTACAGGCAGACTAACAACCTTAAAAACATAATGCCCTGGCTATCGGTATTGCCCGTATGAGGCGTAAGACAAAGACAAAAAAAAAAAAAATGCAGTTGTCAGTGGTGACACAATGATGGCTTAGAAATCTCTGGAATCTCCTATTTGATTTAACCAAGGTTTGATATTGTGGCTGTGTTTTGGGGCAATTAGTCTTGAGCATACTTAAGCATACTCCTTGCAAATTCAGACTCCCAAGTTTAACTTGCCAAGTTTGGACTCCTATGAGCACGAGTTCAGAGTGCGCCTACTCTGTGTTTAAAAATGCATAATGTCAGGATAATCTAACATTTGACCTCCTCATTAGCTGCATCTTAAAGGTCCAGTGTGTAGGGTTTCGGGGCATCTGTTGTCAGAAACGGTATATAATATTCATTACCGAGTTTTCATTAGCGTATAATCACCTAAAAATAAGAGTTGTGGTTTCGTTACTTTAGAAAGAGCCATTATATCCACATACAGAGTGGGTCCTGTCCCACAGAGTCTGCCATGTTGTTCTACGGTAGCCCAGAATGGACAAATCAAACACTAGCTCTAGATAGGGCCATTCACATTTTTGCATCAACAACAACATGCATAATATACGTGAGAAGTTTGAATTCTGCAACCCTGCTGTTAGATGTCACTAACGCCAGAATTCCACTGGATGTGTGTCCATTGCAGAACGGCTGAGCTGGTTATCCGTCTGAAAACCTCTGACCTGTTGACTTTAGGCCTGCCTCCGCCCATTATGATGTTTTCAAGGTGTAGTGCAGGGAAATATGATCCGCCGTGAACACTGTGTATTTTATTTTGAAAATTAACCGGATGTTTTATTTTGGTTCTGTGCACAACTTCCTGCCCCGCACAATCTGCTCTGTGTTGAATTGCTGCGTTGTGCTCCGGCCTGTCCTGCGCCAGTTGCAGAGGGCTCTGGACCGCTGCAGCTGGTGGAAGCACACACATTGTCTAGAATTGAAACATATTGGTTCCACTGCCGTTCCAGAGCGCAGACGCAACCAACACGCATCTGATGGACTTTGGGGGTAAATCCTACACACTACACTTTCAAGTGGAAGATGTCAGTAGACCTGACTGTAATATGGAGCTCATTACACTTGAAACAGCTTCTTTTAACATCACTGAAAAGAAAATTCTAGTAGTTTAGTAAATAATTTGTATATGTGTTTGTTATGTGCCTGTGTGTTTTGGGCCCGCCCTTTGTTTTGTGTTTTCCCCTCATCAGCAAGGATATATATGAATGGAGGAAGAGTAGTGCCGGTTTCAGTGGGCCAGAAGGCTGTGACAGTTGTGTGTCTTCAGGATGCAATCCGGTTCCCTTTTGGAGATCGTTTTTCGTTGGTGGTCCTTTCTCCCATTCATGTTTTAAATGAACTTCCTTTAAACTGGCAATTTGTTTTGCTTGCCTTCTTCTTTTTTTTCTGAAAGTTCCCTCTGTTTCATTGTCTTACTGCCCCTATCCCCTAGACTTGTGGAAGAGACGAACAATATTTGGGGGCTCATCCGGGATCTTTTTTTAAAAAAAGAAAAAAAAAGGTTAGTAAAATTAAATAGTCTATAGGTCTGCACGGTCAGATGTGACGTCAGCACATGGGTTTGTCATTGCTAATCAGTGCCTGTGTAAGTACCGAATGTGTCCAGGCTGCCAGATTTGTCCGGAGTCCCGCACTAACTGATGACGTCACGCATTATGATTGGCTTTATGGCAGTCACAAATCCTGATTGGTTGTAGCCATGATTGTGGCTTTCCTTTGAGGAAACGGTTGTAGAGAGTTTGAGGAGAGGAATAAAAATAATAAATCGAAAGTTTTCTCTTCAGCTGTATGCTAAATGAAGCAGTAAAACATTAACCTGAGAAGCGGCAAACATTAACGAGATCGGCTCGATTCGGATTAGCCTTCTTACGAGATCAGCTCGGTTCGGATTAGCCTTCTTTTAAGTTAGCATTAAGCTAACGGCTAGCGGGTAATAATAAAATGGCTAAAAAGAAGAGAAATGCATAAGATACATAAGAAATTTCTGTTAGACCGGGTGGGAGGGAGTTTCACAAATCAATGTACAATGTTTCACAAATCCAGGGTTAGTGTATCATACACTATATTTATGTGTAGGCTATCTGTATACAGTATGAAAAATAAATAAACATAATAGCATCAGTGTTGCCAACTTAGCGACTTTGTCGCTATATTTAGCGACTTTTCAGACCCCTCTAGCGATTCTTTTTCAAAAAAGCGACTAGCGACAAATCTAGCGACTTTTTCTGATGTTATTGAAGACTTCTGGAGACTCTGTTGTGAGAGCACGTATCATTCTTATTCTTCTGGGGGCTCCTGTCTCGCCCCAAAGCACTCACAGACAGCCCAGTCCTCCGTCAGAGCAGGAGATGTTAACCCCTCCACGTCCAGACTGCAAGTGAATCGTGCATGCGCGGAACCGCCGCTGGCTGATCCCGACCTGGCTTACAGTCACTTCACTTCACTTCACTTCAACTTTATTATGTCCCCTTATGGGCAAATTGGGTTGCCGCAGGCACAGGCATTATAAACAAATTGCAGAAAGTACATCTGCAAAAAGTACATTTGCATGAGAAACAAAACACACAGATAAATAAAAATAAAAACCTAAGAGCATACGTCAGTCAGACAAGTATTTTTGCATGGGGGTGGGGGTGGGGGACAGAGTTCGTAAAGTGCAATTCAAAGTGCTATGTGCGATTTGCATACCAGTTAGAGAGAACCCATGGATCAGGCTAGGTCTCTCCGAGATCTAACGAGATCAGGCGTGATCAGTATCAGTATCACCCCACCCCACAGAGTAAATATACAATAATACACATACAATATATACAATCATAAACACGATCCAAATCCAATTTGTTTGATTAAATTCACAGACACGCCTTTGCAGTTACCTCCTACAGGAGTCGTTTAAGGCTCTGATGGAGACTGGGACGAAGGAATTTTTATATCTGTTTTTTGTGGCAGTTGGAACTCGCAGCCGTTGGCCAGAAGGTAACAGGTTATAGTCTGAGCTGAGAGGATGGTCACTATGGGACTGAATGGACACAGCTTTTTTAAGAACCTGCCTGGTAAAAATATGATTCAGACTGGTGAACTGCACTCCTACAATCTTACTTGCCACCTTAACAATCCTGTCAAGGGCATTTTTCTCTCTGGTCCCCAGATTGCCGTACCAACAAATAATAGAAAAGGATAGAACAGATTCAATAAAAGCAGAATAAAACAGCGACATCAGGGATTTATCAATTTGAAATCTGGCGAGTTTCCTTAAACAGAAAAGACGCTGCTGGCCTTTCTTGCACAGCGCTTCGGTATTACAGTTAAATTTCAGATTATTGTCAATCACAGTGCCTAGATATTTATAGTTAGATACAATCTCCACAGCCTCACCCTTGACAACGCTGTTCCGGGGAGCAGGGGGGGATCGTCTAAAATCTATGCACATATCTTTTGTTTTTGTGACGTTAAGTTGTAGGAATGCATTTTCACACCACAAGATAAAATCATCAACAACAGGACCGTGGCTAGTTTCACTGTCATCAAGGAGGCTGACAATAACTGAATCGTCAGCAAATTTGATGATATATCTGTTTTTGTGGAAGCTGCGACAGTCATTTGTATATAGGATGTATAATAATGGAGATAAAACACATTCTTGGGGGGAGCCGGTAGAAGATATGCGGGCATCTGACAATTTCCCGTTCACCTTTACTCTCTGAGTCCTGTTGATGAGAAAATCAAGAAGCCAGCCGACAATACTTGGATCTAAACTGAAATTGTGAATCAGTTTCTCAACCAACATATGTGGCTGGATAGTATTGAAGGCTGATGAGAAATCAACAAAAAGCAGCCTAGCGTGGTTCCTGTTTCCCTCTAGATGTTTATATAAGAAGTTCATTAAAGTGATGGTAGCGTCTTGAACACCCCTCCCATTTCTATAAGCGAATTGGAGAGGGTCCAGGAGGTGCTCAGTTTTGTCCAGCAGTTCTGCTTTAATCAATTTTTCAAACGATTTCATGACCAAGGAAGTTAAAGCAACAGGCCTGAAATCATTTAAAACTTTGGGGAGACTGCATTTGGCAACAGGAACCACAGTAGACTGCTTCCATAATGCCGGCACTTTCTGCTGTGTGATAGACAAGTTAAAAATGTAGTTAAAAATAGGGCCAAGTTGCTCTGCACAAACTCTCAGCATCTTACTACATATGTGATCAGGTCCTGAGCTTTTCCTAGGTTTGCATGCTTTAAAGCATCTGATTACACTGCGCTCATCAAGAGAGGGAGAGAAAGAGGATGTAGACTGTAAACTGTTCCTGAGTTGAAAATGTTTGTCGCTAAAATCATATGTGTCGAATCTGACAAAAAACTCATTAAAAACCTGTGCCAGTTGAAAATCCGATCTGTAGCCTTGAAGCTCCAAGTTATTTCTACTATTTCCTCCTAAACCTGTAATAGTTTTCATACTTTCCCATACAGAGCCTAAATTATTCATCCTGAGCTGAGTTTCAATTTTGTCCTTGTATTTCCTTTTAGTCAGGACGGGATGTAAATGTAAAATTTCTTTGTCTAATATAAATCACTGAAAGAAGGTTCATTTGTAGTTCTAAACACATTCAGGGTGTTTTTTACTCAGTTTTTGTCTCTCCCACGACGTTATTCCTCTCTCCTACAGCAGCCATTACAATTACATGCATATGGACAATTATGCAAATTAGGCGATGACGTCATTTAGCGACTTCTAGCGATTTTTAGGACAGCCAATAGCTACTGAGGAGTTGGCAGCAGTGAATAGCATGTCATTGTAACTAACTTTATGTTCTGTCTTTCTTTGTTTTGGGACCCTGAACAATGGCTGCACTGACCCTTGGAATGCTGTTATGTTTATTTATTTTTATATACTGTACATACATACATACACACACAGCTTAAAACACACACACACACACACACACACACACACTGCTTAATGCTAACTTGTACGGTATTTTCTGTATTTGAGTGTGTGTGTGTGTGTGTGTGTGTGTGTATAAGTGTATGTGGTCATTTCTAAATGACCTGGGTAATTATGTTATTAATGTGCGTGAGCGTGTATGTTTTGAGAAGGGTTGGGGGTGGGTATGTTTATTTGTTACATGTATTTTCTGCCTGGGCCCCTCTCAAAAAGCTCTTTAGCTTCCTAGGGTGTCCCATTTCACATAGGATAACTACAACAATGAGTGACTTTGTACCCGGTTTTATCCGATATGAATAAATGATGATGATGAACTTAAAAGAAGGCCAATATGAACCCATCAAGAAGCAATCACGTTTATTCACTTACGTTTCTGTGGCGCACCTGAAATAGTGTGACCACATTTGTATGGTGAAAATGGGAGTGTAATTGCCACTTTCATAATTTTATTTTATTATACACATTTATGTCCATATGAATATTCATCTGTTGAAAGTATTGTGGTCCAAGCTAATTGTTATGGCACTAATGGAGTGAAGAATACTTTTTTTTGGCAGAAGTGAGGCGGAACTTTTGTGTTTGTTTTTGTTGTTCCGGGAAACCTGTATGGGGGCGCCCCTCCGCTGTTTTCCTCAGAAGCAATCTGGAAGGAAACGCAGCGCACCTTGTCTTCATTGCCTCTGTTCTACCTGCTTCATACAGGTCGGTAAACTGTTAATTAACCACAACTACCTCCGTTAAAATGTCAGGCTTTATTTTCGTGACTGTTTGGTGGAAGAATGGAGTGTTTGTAGCAACTTTTACATGCATAAAAAAGCCATGAAAACAGTTCGTTTATAGGAGTTTGGGGGTGACGCCATTTGTGCCACAAGCGTGGCGAGAGGTGTTAAGTGTTTAAGAGCTCACCAGGCGCACCGTGAATATTTAAAAAATATATTGTTTGTAATTAATACGCACTTCACTTAATGTGGATTTGGTTAAAATGTAAAGATTAAAAACAGTTAATTGGATGTTGATTGTTTATGATGTGGTGAAGTGTGTGTCCTGCTAAAATACATTGGTAAAACATGTAACACAAGCATTTCATAGTTCATTCATTTCAGTGGCTTGTAATTATTACAGAAGTTTAATGAAAGGCACAGCATACTGTATTAAAGGGGGCATTTCATGTCATTGTGTTACACTTAATGTGAAGAATAATTCAAGCAGTAGTATACTGCGAGGAATGTACTTTTAATTTAAAGGTCAACAGTTTGTGTTCATCACAGCAATTGTAAATGGATGCTTTAGTGAAGCTGTAAGAATTGAGAGATACTGAAAGTGATGGACTGAACATAGAGAAGAGACTGAAAAGAACAAAAGAAACTTGCATAGAACTGAAACCTGTTGTTTACATGTGACTTGTTAATAAAACAACCAGGAGAAGCAATCTGGAAGGAAACGCAGCGCACCTTGTCCTCATTGCCTCTGTTCTACCTGCTTCATACAGGTTTACATATTTGTTACCGTGGCACTCATTCCTGAGACCCGTAACAAATCTTGGGGGCTCATCCGGGATCGGCACCACCTCCTGGTCTGGTGCTGATCCATTGATGATATCTGGGACCGATACTGGAGCTGATGCGAGCAGAGAGCCATGAGCTGGAGCAGTGACTGAGCCATAGCTGAACTGGAGAACCCATTGCCAGGGACGAGGAGGAGCTACAGCCATGTCGGAGAGTGGGAGGAAGAGCCTAGTGTGGGACATTAGGAGAAGCCTACTCACCTTGTCAGCAGAAGAGCTCTTCCAGATCGCCACGGATGTGGGTCCAGTGTCAGGCCAGGAAGAGTCTGAGCTCAAGGAGGGAGATCATGAGGCCTGCTTTGACTACATCAGTTCATTCATGTACAGTAAGCATTTGCTTGAGTCAGAGGACAGTGGGATGGTACAGTTGTTGATTTTAAAGGACACTATTGATGCCGTTAAGAACCGACATGTACTGCTTTTGTCAGATGATAGAGGTGATTTAGAATCACACACACTGCAGACAACCACACAAACAGCACAAACTGCTCATACTACAGATGGTAATGCTGCTAGCCCATACCAAACTGTAACTGAAACCACCACAGGTGATAATCACACAATGTGTCCTATTCACAGTCACACAGATAGCCTTGTTGCTCCAGTCAGGTCTACTTTGCCTAGCAGACACAGTGATGCTTTCACAGCCAGCTCAGTGAGACCAAGTGCAGTTAATGCTGTATCTGACACCACAAACACTGAGTTACTAGACATGCTCACCAGCTATAAAGAGCTTGGTAAAAGGCTTAGACAAAGTATCATGTTACCTGCCACACAGTCACCAGAACCCTCCCCATCGTTACCAGCACAGGCTAGTGAGTCTCATTCTGACTTGCCTTACAACAACTCAGCAAGACAGCCTGTGGTCCAGCCAGGCTGTGAGGGGATGATCTCCTTAAAAGATCTCTCCTACATCCAGAGAAGGGAGTTTAAAGTGCAAGGGGGTCAGGTTGGTGACCATTCGTCAGACATAAGCTACAATAATGTCTGTAAGCCAATTGAGGAAGGGATTAAAGAAGGCTACCCTGACACAGAGATAGTTCGTGGTGTGCTCTGAATAATAAAACCTGGAACTTTCAAAGATATGCTTATCAACAAGGATGACCTTACCGTGATGGAACTTAAGGGGTTCCTCCAGGCTCACCTAAGGGAGAAAAACATTACAGAGTTATTTCAGGAGCTAATGTGTGCTCGACAAGATGAGAATGAGACACCACAACAGTTCCTCTACCGTGTAATAGGGTTGAAGCAATGTGTCCTATTCACATCCAAGCTGTCCGACGCAGGCATAAAATACAGTGCAGCTACTGTTCAAGATGTCTTCCTACATACAGTCTATCAGGGACTAGGCTATAAACACAGCGACATACGTCGAGAGTTGAAGCCCCTTCTGTCGAACAGTGAAGTAAGTGAGGAGACGATACTACGCCATGTAACGATAATCACCAGTGAGGAGAGCGAAAGACAGAAAAGGATAGGCTCCTCCCATCAACAGACAGCAACCAGTGCACATAGCGCACAGCTTGATCTTAGTTCAGTCCAAGAACATAGCAACCAGCGTGAGGGCTCAGCCTTCAAAACAAAAACAGACCCAATTAAAGAGCTTGCAGCAAAAGTGGATGAGCTCACAAACACGGTTGAGGCAATGAGACAGCAATGTCAGCCACGACCATCAGACAAAGTGGATCAGTATTCGCAAAACGGAGTGAAAAGCAAGAAAGAGAGACCTTATGGTTGTCCACAATGTGTCGAGCAAAACTGGCCAAACTGTAATCATTGCTTCTCATGTGGTGATGAAGGCCACAGAGCTGTAGGCTGCTTAAAGAGACAGAAGAGTCAGGGAAACATGAGCCGGTCGCTGCAGCGGGGCGCCCACTGATCAGAGCCAAAAAGGAGCCCCAAACTGAGCATTCTGGGGGTGTGAGAGCTCAAATCAGTTGTGATGGCAAGAACACAGATCCTCCCTCATCCATTACCTCAGTGAAAGCAGCACAGCCCCCTAGGAGCAAATCCCCTACCCAGCTCGCTTTGGAGTCACCATGTGCTAAACATGGAGCTGTTGCTAATAGGGAGGAAAGCTCTCATACAGTGCAATCTAAGTGGCTTGGCAGTGACTGCATTGCTTGACTCAGGGGCGCAGGTCAGTATGGTAAGCCGTGCCTGGAAAGATAGGTATCTGTCTGACCTCAGCATTCAGCCCACGTCGGAAATCACTGAAGAACTGGACGAGCTGGAGGTGTTTGCAGTCAATGGAGAACCAATCCCATTCGATGGCTGGTTACCCATAATGGTCAACTTACAGAAAACAAGGACCCCAGTCTTTCCATCAGTGTCCCGTTCCTGGTCAGCAGTTTGCCCATGGAGAGGCCATTAGTTGGTTTCAATGTTTTGGAGCAGCTCATTGAGGGACAGCCGGAACGACTGATACCTGTTCTGACAAGACTGCTTCACAATGCCATCTCTGTGACTGATGAGAATGCGGAAGCGATTGTGAGCTTCATTCAGACAGCAGAGCCAGTTATGCCACAAGGACGCCTGAGAACAGGTGTGAAGGACATGGTCATCCCAGCTGGTCAAGTTGCATGGATGAAGTGCCAGGTCCCGCCAACCATGAAAACCTCTGTCTTCATCGGCTTTGAACAACACCAGATGGTCAGTCAGCCATTAGAGCAACTGGATTTGGGGGCAAGTTTGTTTGAGATCCAGAACCCTGCTAAGCCCTATGTCACAATTGCTGTTGGCAACAATACCAAACATGACATCACCCTACCGCGTAAAACAGCCCTGGCCACCTTGCAGCATATTGAAAGGATTCTGGATGCTGATACTCCCAATGAATCAACGCTTACTGCAACAGTCAGTGAGGTCACTACTCAACTCACTGAGCCAAACCCATCTCTGTGGCATCCACCTGTGAACCTCGACCACCTGGAGGAGGAACAACAAGAGGTTGCCAAGAGGATGTTGTATGATGAGTCCAAGGCTTTTGGAAGGGACGGGAATGACATTGGCTGTAATCCGAGTCTGCAAATGGTGATAAACCTGAAAGATGACATTCCGGTGCAGAGGGCGTACACTTGCATACCAAAACCACTCCTGAAAGAGGTTAAGGATTATAGTCAAGATCTCCTAGTGAAGGGATCTAAGTCCTCCTACTCTGTTCCTGTTGTGTGTGTGCGGAAGAATGATGGTACACTACGCCTCTGTATTGACTATCGTCTACTAAACCAGAAAACTGTACCGGACAGACACCCACTGCCTCGAATACGGGACCTGCTGGACACCTTGGGGGGATATTCTTGGTTCAGTATTCTCGACCAGGGTAAGGCATACCACCAGGGTTTTGTGGCTGAAGGTTCACGCCATCTCACTGCCTTCATCACACCCTGGGGGCTTTTTGAGTGGGTACGGATCCCGTTCGGTCTGTCTAACGCACCTGCAGCATTTCAGAGAAGTATGGAGGAGATGTTGAGTTCTCTGAGAGATGAGTGCTGCATACCCTACCTTGACAACATCCTTTGCTACTCACGGTCTTTCGAGGATCACGTGGAGGTGGTTCACAAAGTGCTTCAGGCTTTACAACGTCAAGGAGTGAAGCTTCGGCCTGAGAAATGTGAAATGTTCAAGAAGGAAGTTCGTTATGTTGGGTGCCTTGTTTCCGCTGAGGGTGTCCGAGTCGATCCCAAGGACCTAGAGGCTGTATTGGCCCTCAAAGCCAAGCCACCACAGACCTCTCAGGTGACCTGAGAAGGATACTCGGCTTCCTTAGTTACTACCGCTCTTATATACAGAACTTCTCAAGGATAGCTAAGTCACTTTATGAGTTGCTTCAAGGGAAATCCTCAATCCCACAAGCTCATCCCCATCAGAAAAAAATCAGAGGGCCCCAGTTGTCATCTAGGGCGCCTGTAGAATGGACTACAGAGCACCAGTGTGTACTTGAGCAACTGGTTGACACATTAACTCATCCTCCAGTGCTGACATACCCCAACTTTGACCTACCATTTTTCCTGCATACTGATGCGTCAGAGCAAGGCCTTGGGGCGGTTCTCTACAAGCAGCAGGATGAAAAGCTGCGAGTCATTGGTTATGGGTCACGAACCCTAACGCCTGCTGAAAAGAACTATCATTTGCACAGCGGCAAGTTAGAGTTCCTTGCTCTGAAGTGGGCAGTGTGTGAGAAGTTTAGAGATTATCTCTTTTATGCGCCACACTTCACCATTTATACTGATAAAAACCCACTCACGTATATCCTGAGCACGGCCAAACTCAATGCAGTTGGTCACCGCTGGGTGGGAGAGTTGACAGACTTCCACTTTAACATAAAGTACAGACCAGGGAGAGTTAATACTGGTGCAGATACGTTGTCCCGTGTCCTTCTTGACTTTGACCGCTACATGTCAACATGCACAGAGGAGATGTCGCCGGCTGTGGTGAATGCAGCCTGGGAGGGAAGTCCAGCAGCCCAGAGAAAAGATGTAGCCTGGGTGGCGGCTCTCTTTGCCTCCTCCCTTGATGTTGTCCCACAGCCTCGTATACCTCTTCATGGGATAAGCCTCACGGAGTTGGTTCAAGCCCAAAGAGAAGACCCCACAATTGGAGAGGTCTTAAGGTTCAAAGAGATGAATGGGAAACTTACAGATGAAACCTGGAGGTCAATGAAGGGGACCGCTTGCAAGCTTCTCCACGAGTGGAGCCGGCTACACCTTGAGGATGGTCTCCTGTATCGACGCACACCAGAGAGAAAACAGTTAGTCCTACCTCTCAAATACCAGCTGCTCGTCTTGAAGCACCTTCATGATAACATGGGCATGTGGGCGTCGAGAGAGTACTTCACCTTGCCAGAGAAAGATTTTACTGGCCTTATATGAAAAGGTGTATAGAGGATTATGTGACAAAGAAATGCTGTTGCATAAAACAAAAGAAGCCAACAGTCCATGTGCGTGCACCAATGAGCAGCCTGAAGTCGAACTCGCCCCTTGAACTGGTCTGTATAGATTACTTACATCTTGAGAAAAGCAAAGGGGGCTATGAGTACATCTTGGTGGTGGTCGACCATTTCACAAGGTTCGCACAGGCCTACCCTACTAAAAATAAATCTGGGTGAACTGCAGCAGAGCGGATCTACAATGACTTTGTACCTCGTTTTGGGTTTCCTAACAAACTCCATCATGACCAGGGACGAGAGTTCGAGAATAAACTATTCCGAACACTCGGGCCGCTCGCTGGGGTGGGTCATTCTCGAACATCTCCGTACCATCCTCAGAGTAATCCAGCTGAGCGGTTTAACCGTACACTGTTGCAGATGCTACGCACGCTGACAGACAAAGAAAAGGAGGCATGGAAAGAACATCTCTCACAGGTTATACATGCATATAACTGCACTCGTCACGAATCCACCAGTTATTCACCTCACTTTCTGCTCTATGGTTGACATCCTCGCCTCCCTGTAGATCTCCTCTTTGGCCTGTCAGGGGAAACGGACCCATCAACCCACAAGGGATATGCTGAGAATTGGCGTAAAAGGATGACAGAAGCATACCGTATTGCTAACGGGAACAGTCTGTCATCTAGTGCAAAGGGCAAGACTTACTATGATCAGAAGGTGAGAGGAGTGGTCCTGAAGCCAGGGGATAGAGTGTTGGTAAGGAATTTAGGTGAACGGGTGGGCCCGGAAAACTACGTTCCTACTGGGAAAAGAGAATGTATGAGGTGGAGGAGCAGGTTTCAGATAACCCTGTGTATGTTGTCCATCCAGAAGGGGGTGACAAAGGGAAAACTAGGACTCTGCACAGAAACCTGCTTCTGTTGGCCAATGATTTACCAGTGGAATTCCCATTACAGCCATCCAAACCAACCTCAAAGCCATCCAGAAGGCAAGGAAACCCTCAGTTGAGAGCAAGTGATATGAGAGAATAAGCTGTAAATGCTGAGACCTCAGACTCAGATGATGAACCAGCAGGAGGTTACTGGTTGAGAATACCGACAAGCTGGACTGAACCAAGAACAACAGTTACCCCTGAGAGACCAGCTGTGTCCCAGAGAAAGCAAATGCCAGTGTTGGAAACCCAAGCCTTATCTGAGAAAATGTCTTTCTATACTTCCAGGAAATCTCTCAAAGCTCAAGATGAACCGGCGCTCACACAGTTTACCAAGGAGACCCAGTACAGTGATGAAAATGGGCTGGAGTCAACTGGAGTACTTGGGCATGGTTGAATGCAGATTGAAGCCTAGACCTTACCTGAAACAGACTCTGTGTCCCTTGGAGATGAAACACAGACAGTGGATCAATGTGAAAGGGGACGCTCACAGAAAAGGGATGAACTACAACTCGAGGATGAACAAAACACACTTGATCATACTGAACCAGAGGAGAACAGCCAACAGACAGCTCCTAACATATTCCAGGCTGATGAGGAGCAAGAGTTGCCTCAACAGGCATGCTTTGAGGAGCAGAGACAGGACACTCAGGCTGTCTCCCCAGTCCAACTAAGACGGTCGAATAGGGAAAGACGGCCAGGCCAAATGCTCACCTACTCATCCCTTGGCCATCCTACATACCAGTCACGTCCCACAGTAAATGCTGTTGATACCTACCTCATACCCTACACTCACCCGTGGCATTCACAACCATGCTCGTCATCATTCCCATACACACCCCTCCTCCAGTATCCATATCCGCCCTTCATTTACCCTATACCTGGTTATTGAAAAATCACAGATTGCACACACTCACAGGGATCATACATTCTTAACATGTGTAGGATTTGTAAACTGAAAATATTTGGGTTTTGTTAAAGGATGTTAAAATGTGTTTGAATGGAAACTTGTGATTTAAAGTAAGTGTCAGGAGCTACTTTTGTTGTTGGGGAGCGTGTGGCGCACCTAAAATAGTGTGACCACATTTGTATGGTGAAAATGGGAGTGTAATTGCCACTTTCATAATTTTATTTTATTATACACATTTATGTCCATATGAATATTCATCTGTTGAAAGTATTGTGGTCCAAGCTAATTGTTATGGCACTAATGGAGTGAAGAATACTTTTTTTTTGGCAGAAGTGAGGCGGAACTTTTGTGTTTGTTTTTGTTGTTCCGGGAAACCTGTATGGGGGCGCCGCTCCGCTGTTTTCTTCAGAAGCAATCTGGAAGGAAACGCAGTGCACCTTGTCCTCATTGCCTCTGTTCTACCTGCTTCATACAGGTCGGTAAACTGTTAATTAACCACAACTACCTCCGTTAAAATGTCAGGCTTTATTTTCGTGGCTGTTTGGTGGAAGAATGGAGTGTTTGTAGCAACTTTTACATGCATAAAAGAGCCGTGAAAACAGTTCGTTTATAGGAGTTTGGGGGTGACGCCATTTTGTGCCACAAGCGTGGCGAGAGGTGTTAAGTGTTTAAGAGCTCATCGGGCGCACCGTGAATATTTAAAAAATATATTGTTTGTAATTAATATGCACTTTACTTAATGTGGATTTGGTTAAAATTTAAAGATTAAAAACAGTTAATTGGATGTTGATTGTTTATGATGTGGTGAAGTGTGTGTCCTGCTAAAATATATTGGTAAAACATGTAACACAAGCATTTCATAGTTCATTCATTTCAGTGGCCTGTAATTATTACAGAAGTTTAATGAAAGGTACAGCATACTGTATTAAAGGGGGCATTTCATGTCATTGTGTTACACTTAATGTAAAGAATAATTCAAGCAGTAGTATACTGTGAGGAATGTACTTTTAATTTAAAGGTCAACAGTTTGTGTTTATCACAGCAATTGTAAATGGATGCTTTAGTGAAGCTGTAAGAATTGTGAGATACTGAAAGTGATGGACTGAACATAGAGAAGAGACTGAAAAGAACAAAAGAAACTTGCATAGAACTGAAACCTGTTGTTTACATGTGACATGTTAATAAAACAACCAGGAGAAGCAATCTGGAAGGAAACGCAGCGCACCTTGTCCTCATTGCCTCTGTTCTACCTGCTTCATACAGGTTTACATATTTGTTACCGTGGCACTCATTCCTGAGACCCGTAACATTTCTAAAATTAATCTTTTAATGTTAGCAGATACGACCCTCCGACCCCAAGCCGATCTAACAGTAATTTCTTATGTTTCTTATGCATTTCTCTTCTTTTTAGCCATTTGATTATTAGCAGCTAGCCGTTAGCTTAATGCTAACTTAAAAGAAGGCTAATCTGAACCGAGCCAATCTCGTAAAAAGGCTAATCCGAACCAAGCCAATCTCATTAATGTTTGCCGCTTGTCAGGTTAATGTTTTAATACTTCATTCAGCATACAGCTGTAGAGAAAACTTTCGATTTATTATTTTTATTTCTCTCCTCAAACTCTCTACAACCGTTTCCTCAAAGGAAAGCCACAACCATGGCTACAACCAATCAGGATTTGTGACTGCCATAAAGCCAATCATAATGCGTGACATCATCAGTTAGCGCGGGACCCTGGACAAATCTGGCAGCCCGGACACATTTGGTACTTACACCTGCAGCTGCCCCAGTTTAGACAGGTGAGCGCTCAGCTGAGCTGTACCGGCTCCTCCTTTGTGCACTCATTTTTTGCTTTAGTTTGTTGTTTTTGGAGCCGGAGGTAAAAGACCTCTGGCGGGGACGTAACAGTGTTCATACACTACATATACATCAAACCACCACTTTCCTTTTAAGCTCAAATCTGTACCTACCATTTCTCTCCTTATTTTGACCCTTATTATTTTTTTACTCTCCTTCTTTCCCCTCATCTTTTTACTATTTATTTTCCCTTCTTCCTTTCCTTTCCTTTTCTGTCCTGTGTTCTCCTAGTAACTTTACCTTTCTCCCATTTATTTGATATGCCCTTTTTCTCCTTCTCCTTCTTGTTACCTGCTGCAACATCATGATGGCTGGTAGCCTCGTGAATCTGTGTGTGTGTGTGTGTGTGTGTGTGTGTGTGTTTTATCATGGCAAATGTGATCTTGGTCACACCTACTGTAGAGGAAACTACCACAGAAGCCATTTTAAGTATTTCACCGGGTGTTTATGTCTGTCTGTGGACAGATTTTATTAACGCAATAATGTCGCAATGGCACAAGATGCAGTCAGGAAACATACAGGTGTGTAGTTGAGATCAAAATGAAGACCAAGTCTGAATATTGGTGTGGTCCGAGCAAGAGGGCTGGAAGTAGGGAAGAGGCTTCTTTCTTTTTCTTATTCCACTTATCCTTCTCTAATTTATTTCCTCTTTTTCATTTTTTCCTGTTCCCCATTTCCTCCTCTTTCCTTGTGTTCCTTTTCTCTTCCTTTCCTTTCCTATCTCTTCCTTCCCTGTAGGTCTTTGGTCCAGATGAATGGAAAATCAATAGTGTCTGTGTTGACATCCAGAAGCAGTCTAAAACACACCCATGTGATGGATGACGACAGCCTGTGTGTGTGTGTGTGTGTGTGTGTGTGTTCCTGATGTTGAGCAGACACTGAGTCCTTGACTATGACCCTCTAGCCTCTAGCCTGTCTCCTTTCCCTGGACCCTGGGTGAAGTGGTCAGAGGTCAAGGGAAGGCTTCTCCCCCTGGGAGTCTGGGGTTCTGGGGAACACCCTATGATGAGCATAACCTTTGATCTTTCCTTCAGGAGGGGTGGAGGAATGTAGGGATTAATGGAGCAGTGTGAAGCAAAGAGGAGGTGAAGACAGGACTAATTCACTTGTTCACCTGTGTTACACCTCAGCTCCTATCTGCACACGGGATCTGACTGAAATATGACACAGAACATACTGTAGCTCCTCACTGTGTGCAGAAGAGATTTTATGATCAAATGTTGGAATGTAGGGTGGCACGGTGGTATAGTGGTTAGCACTGGTGCCTCAGTTTCCTGGTTCAATCCCAGGAGGGACCCCTTCTGTGCAGAGTTTGCATGTTCTTCCCATGTCAGTGTGGGTTTTCTTCGAGTATTCAGGCTTCCTCCCACAGTCGAAAGACATGCAGGTTGGGGACAGGTTAATTGGTGACTATAAATTGCCCATAGGTGTGAATGTGAGCATGAATGGTTGTCGGTCTCTATGTGTTAGTCCTGCGATAGTCTGGTGACCTGTCCAGGGTGTACCCTGTCTCTCGCCCAATGTCACCTGGGATAGGCTCCAGCCCCCCCCGCGACCCTCAAGAGGATAAGCGGTAATGAAAATGGATGGATGGATGGATGGATGTTGGAATTAGAGTGCGGCACGGGCCGCATATTTCTGTCCGAACCCGACTGAGCCCGAGGGAAAAGTACCCGAACCCCTCCGAACCCGACAGTCATTCTGTTTTGTTATGTCCGAAACTGAACCGAGCCCTACATTATTTAGGCTAATTACTAAAGCACTGAGTTTGTGTCACACAGTTGTTATGGTTACAGGCTATTTAACCCAGTTACACCTTGTAAATGACCGTAAAAAGGCAATGATTTGTGCTATTCTGTTAGTAGATTGTTTAAACAAACACACACATTACGCGGTATCATCAGCAGTTAAAAATATAATAGCCGTTCTCACTCAAGCAGCTGAGTGTGTGGGGTTTGCGAGCTTGGCTAGAGGGTGTTGAAGTGTGCGCAGGCCAGTTCTGTGCTCTGGTTCTCTGCTCTGGCGAGCTTGGCTAGAAGGTGTTGAAGTGTGCGCAGCCCAGTTCTGCGCTCTGGCCCGTCAGGAGAACCATGAACTGTTACAGAACTACTGGTGCTGCCGCAGACAGCTGACCCATTCACACACACAGCTACATATACAGTCCTCTGACTGCAAGAGCACTCAGAATCGTCTCTGGAGCTTCAGAGATGAACAGCAGAAACAGTCAATGTGTGTGTGTGTGTTGTGTTCAGGTGTTGTCACGTAAATAACAATCCCCAAGCATTAAACAGGACGGACAATAGGATTTTATTTATTTTTACACTACATTTTCACTGAAAGCTGACCAAATCCGACCCGAGCCCGAATACAATTTATACATTTTTGACCGAACCCAGCCCGACCCGTCAGGTACCATCGGGACCCGTCGGGCTCGGATCGGGTAGCCACACTCTAATTGGAATGTTGTACTCGTTACCCCAACCTGCCTCATCTTTTTTGAATTCAAAGGATAGCTTTGCTATTTTTCAACATTAACTTTATCTACCACAATTTGGGGTATGGTGTGACAGAAGACGACATATTTTTTTAAAGTGTTCCAAAGACAAATTTTCCTTCTTGTCTCACACTGCAAACTAGCTGCATGTTCACCAAAATGGCATAATTTATCAAGAGCGCAGAGGATTATGGATGAGAATTCTCTTTTTTTACAGTGTGTTGGCAAAGTAGGGCTATACAGCGGCACAGCATTGTGAATCCAGAAGTTAAAACATCAAGCACCGAATCCAAGGATGAAAGAATTAAAAAAACGCTCTGCCATTTCCCCTTTCACCAACACACAACTGAACTCAGCTGCGGGTGCAAGGCCTTTTATTAAACATGCCCACAAATGAAATCAGACAGCTGGCCTGTCAGTTAATCAATCAGTCCTCAATCAACTGAAATAATCAATCATTAAACATAACATTATGTTTGCACATAATAAACACAAAATAACAAATAAACATTTAATAATTGGGAGCATCAGCTCAATACAGTGTATTGGCCGACTTGGACATTCAGGCTGGCTCTTTATATGACACACCTGAAGAAATACAGTGGAAAGAAGCCAAGGCTACAGCTGAGCCACTGCTGAGAGCAAACAGCAACTGGTGCGGTCTTTACTCAGATTGCCCTCTAGTGCCAACAGAAACCACTAAGATAGAGATGAGATCGCGGATTAGTTTCCTCTGAAGGGTGGCTGAGGTCAGCCTTAGAGACAGGGTAAAGAGCTTTGATATCCAAAAGAGAGCTCAGAGTAGAGCTGCTGCTCCTTCACGTCAAAAGGGGCCAGTTGAGGTGGTTTGGGCATCTGATCAGGATGCCTCCTGGGCACCTCCTGCTGGAGGTGTTCTGTGCACGTCCAACTGGTGGGAGGCCCTGGGGCAGACCCAGAACACGCTGGAGGGATTATATCTCTCATCTGGTCTGGAAACAACTTGGGATCCCCCAGGAGGAGCCAGAAAGTGTTGCTAGGAAGAGTAACATCTGAAGTACTTTGCTCCGCCTGCTGCCTTCGTGATATAAAATTCGCTTCAGATAAGCGGTTGAAGATGCATGGAAAGACTTGGGTAGAGGTGTGCTGGAGACTACAGTTGGACTATTGGACAAATAATTTAAAGACTGGCTGAATACATTGCCAATTGTTTTGTCATTTTATTTTGCTTCTGCCTCCGCGGAATGACTGAGAGATGCTACTCTGCTGCTGTCAGAGAGACAGTGGGAAAAGAGTTAAAATGATGTGCTTGAATATATCAGCAGTCGCTGTTTGTTGGGCTAACTATGGCCGGTTGTTGGGTTAACTGTGGCTGGTTGTTAGGTTAACTGTGGCTGGTTGGAAAATCACTGGAGTATTTTAGGGGCTGAGCGTCAGGAGCTTGGGTGCAGGAAAATTTAGAAAAACTAAGCTTCTCTCTCAGTACAGCATGCACTGAGGAAATTATTGCTTTAACTGACTGCATTTACCATCAACACTGATTGTATATCCACTTCAAATGTGGCAAATTTTCTCTAATACTATCATTGCATTGCATTCTGAATACAACTATTGCTCTTTTGAGTTCACTTCACATGGATCATGGTGTCCTCTTACTCTGGTTCAGTTACCTGCGACATGTTCATGTAACAGGTGAAGAACATAAATAACTAAATTATGGGCTTGAAATGAATGTATATATTAATAAATTCACATGTACTCCTTGCATGCATGCTCATTCTCCATCTCTAGGTGTCATTGTGTGGGGCTGTCAATTCAGTCATCAGCTGCTCTTCAGCTGATTCACAAACAACCAATAGCACAGGGACACACTCTCTATCATTTTAGTGGTCCTCATTTTACGTATGGTTCTTTCTCTGCTGTAGTTCTTTCTTGCTGCAGTCATGCGCGCCCTCCACCTCCCCATCACCACCTGTTCTTTACAGATTCATCAGCGTCATCTGCGTCAGCAGCCTCAGAGTTAGCAGCCACCACTAAGGATTGGAGGGTGTGGGGGGAATCAATACAGCATAGTATCGCAATAATTTTGTGTGGCTATATCGTATTGTCCCACAGTGCTAAATATTGATTTTTTTTACAGAAATTATTAATACTACAAATAAAAATGAAACTTTAGGTAGCTTACTTGAATAATATAATCATTCCTTTTTCAGTCCACTAGATACGCCAACTAACAATGGCAATGTAAAATCAATTAGGATCCTTTGTCGTGGTATACACACAAACACACAAAAGATATTAAAACAGCAAATATATTCCTCTGTCATAATTTCCCCTCAATAATAATAATAATAATAATAATAACATGATAGTTCGGCTGTACTAGATATTTGATATATTCAGTAGATTTACTTTTTTACAACACTATTTGACAACTCTACAACCGGAAGATCTACCTTCCCAAAAACGCCGTTTCTAGAGTACTAGCTAAAATATCTGAAATTTACCAACTTTATTATTGTTAATTACTTTTTCTTAACATAGTTCATCTAGGTGCAGTGTCATTACTAGTTTGGCTTTACTAGATATTGGATATATTCAGTAGATATATCTTTTTACAACTCTATTTTACAACAAGCTGCAAAAATCTACCATCCCAAAAATGCAGTTTCTAGAGTACTAGCTAAAATATCTGAAATTAGCCAAAATCCTTACTTTTTCTTAACATACCATATTTTTCCAAATAGTAGCCCGGGCGTTTATTTCACAAAATCGATTTTGACCCCAGGCGTTTAAAAGAACCAGACGGCTATTTGCTCAAGGCTTTTATTTTTTATTTTTTTTGCACCGACCTGCACCGGGCCGTTATTTGGTTACAGTTCCTGTGCAGTATGTTTTTTAGTGCAAAAATACTGTATAATGTAAGAGTGAGTTTGTGTACAAAAATCTCTAAACATTAAGAGTGGGTCATTTATTTCATGTACACGGGTTTCACCGCTGGGTGGTGCTATTCTATTATACCAGTAAAGCCCCAGTTATCCGAATACCAACCGGACGGGCCATTTAACCAACAGTTACAGGCTGCCACACCGAAATATTGCCATCCCGAATTCTGGTCCCTGAGTCTTGACAGTAAGCTATGGCGAGCCTGTAGAAGCTGTATTCCCCATGCATATCAGCGATTTTCACCGGGGACACACGTGAGTTATTCAGGCTGACATTACCTGTTTTTCAGTGAACTCTTCTGGTAATTTTATTAAAAGGCATGGCATATAGGTCCACAGTAACTTATCATTATTATTATTATTATTATTATTATTATTGGCTCTTTTACGCACGCGGGTCAAGGCGATCACGGATATTTGATGTGGGAAAGATGTAGCCAGATGTATTACCTGTTTTAGATACGTGTCTGTCTGTCCGTCCGTCTGTCCGTCCGTCCGTAGCACGAGTCATGTGCACCACTTCACCACCGACCCGTGCGTAAAAGCGCAAACAGTCCCTCAAGGAGGGACAGCCATGAGGCAATGAATGAGGAAATAATCGCCCGGGCGTTTAATCGGACCGGCGTTTAAAACGCAAAATGGGGTCAAACCCCCAGCGGCTATTAGGTGCCCGGCGGCACCACCGGGCGACTATTTGGAAATATATGGTAGTTCATCTAGGTGCAGTGTAATTAGTAGTTTGGCTTTACTAGATATTAGATATATTCAGTAGATCTATCTTTTTACAACCCTATTTTACAACTCTATTTTACAAGCCGCAAAAAATTACCATCCCATAAACGCCGTTTCTAGAGTACTGGCTAAAATATCAAAAATTAGCCAACATCCGTACTTTTTCTTAACATAATTCATCTAGCTGCAGTATAATTACTAGTTCGGCTTTACAAGGTATTTGATCTATTCAGTAGATATATCTTTTTATATCCTATTTAGAACCCTACTTTGCAAATCAGAAGATGTATCAAGCTGCATGGTGCGGTCCTAGGGAATTGTAGTTTTTAAAAAATATAAGTGTTTTTCCTAGATTTGGAAGTTGTAAATACTGAATTCAGAGTACACTGTGGACTTTAAGGGGGTGGAAAACACATTTGTGTAATCAGATTTTAAATATCTAATTTCTAAATGGGTGAAAATTAATTGTATCCATATTTTAAGTTATAAGCCCTCAAACATGCACTGAGGTCAAGGTTCAAAGGTCAGTATTTTAAAGCAGGAGCCATGTAGAATCTTCATACTGACATATGTTACTCTCCAGGTTGAGACCTTTCCAATGATGTATTTGGTTTAGCTCTACGACAAAGTTTTGATTTTTTTGGACACAAGCCATGCCAGGTGTAGTTTCAGAGAGCACTTTGAAGGCCCAGTGTATAAAATGATATTTTTTTTTTTTGTTTCTTTGCTTGTTTTTTTTTTCTTTTTTACTGTAAATACTTACTAAAATGAGTCACCCTCAGAAAATACAATACTACTAAAAAGTAAACCAATAATAACAATGAAATAAGCAAAAATAATATTAAAATTATATTGAAATTTTAAAATCTATTTACAGAGTGGAATGGTAGCCTAATAGATAACTTAGATACTATTTATTATTGTTTAGACACAATTTATTATTGCTTAGATACTATTTAGCCTATTATTGTATTTACTTTTAGCATGCTCTACTTTTATCTACTGTAAGCTATATGTTTTAATTTATTTAATAATGAATTTATTTATTTATTTTATGTTAGGCCTACATCTTAATATTTTATGTTATTCATCATAGCTTAGTTCTTAACTCCAGTGTTTCCTCAGTGGGAGCCGTCTGCACCGGGGAGCGGCTGCTGTTTCTGGCTACTGTGGTGCTGGCTTGGGGTCCGCTCTCCCATGGTGGGGTGGAGGGTGGCGGCCGCCTCCCGATGCAGGCGACTCCATGTGATGGTGTTTCCTCCCTGGTTCTTCCGTGGGAATGGGCGGGGGGCTCTGCTTTTAACATGTAAAGCACTTTGTGCTACATTTTATTGTATGATAAGTGTTCTATAAATAAAGACTGATTGATTGATTGATTGATTGATTGACTGATTGATAATAGTGCGGAAATCCCGTCTTCATCCTGTTTATATTGCCATGGTACAAGATCTGATGCACACAAACACACACACACACACACACACACACACAATCCTTTCTTAACAGAGATAGTGGCTTTTGGATTCAGTTGCGGCAGACGGATGGCAATTTGAAATGGAATGAAGCCCACAGATGGCAGACAGCACAAAATAGTAGTCGAACGCGCCACATCCACCCCCAGCACAATGCTCTTAAAGCCTACGCTATCAAAAGCTGGCAAAATACATTTATTACGGCATGAGCGACGACGAAGTCGTCCGTGAGGACCCTATTGTAATCACGCTGTTTATTATTAGGGCCCGAGCGACAACAAAGTCGTCCATGAGGACCCTATTGTAATCGCGCTGTTTATTATTATTAGGGCCTGAGCGATGACGAAGTCGTCCGAGGACCCTATTGAAATCCCGCTGTTTATTAGGGCCCGAGCGACGACGAAGTCATCTGTGAGGACCCTATTGTAATCGCGCTGTTTATTAGGGCCAGAGCACCTAGCGGTGCGAGGACCCTATTGAAATGCGAGGATTTATTATTAGGGCCCGAGCACCGACCGAAGGCCGGCGAAGGCCCTATTGAAACTGCTCCGTTTATTATTCGGGCCCGACCCTATTGTAATCACGCTGTTTATTGTTATTAGGGCCCGAGCGACGACAAAGTCGTCCGTGAGGACCCTATTGTAATCTCGTTGTTAGGGCCCGAGCGACAACGAAGTCGTCCGCGTAGGACCCGATTGTAATCGCGCTGTTTATTATTATTATTATTATTATTATTATTATTATTAGGGCCCGAGCGACGACAAAGTCATCCGTGAGGACCCTATTGTAATCGCACTGTTTATTATTATTATTAGGGCCCGAACGACAATAAAGTCATCCATGAGGACCCTATTGTAATTGTGCTGTTTATTATTATTAGGGCCCGAGCGACGACGAAGACGTCCGTGAGGACCCCATTGTAATCGCGGTGTTTATTAGGGCCCAAGCACCTAGCGGTGGAAGGACCCTATTGAAATGCAAGGATTTTTAGGGCCCGAGCGACGACGAAGTCGTCCGTGAAGACCCTATCGTAATTGCACTGTTTATTATTATTAGGGCCCGAGCAACGACGAAGTCGTCCCTGAGGACCCTATTGTAATCGTGCTGTTTATTAGGGCTCGAGCACCTAGCAGTGGAAGGACCCTATTGAAATGCAAGGATTTTTAGGGCCCGAGCGACGACGAAGTCGTTCGTGAGGACCCTATTGTAATCGCGCTGTTTATTATTAGGGCCCGAGCAACGACAAAGTCGTCCGTGGAGGACACTATTGAAATTCTGACAAAAAGTTATTAAAAGAATTTTGAAATTCCAAAGAATACTGAAGTTATTAAATAGCAGCTTCCTGCAGATTTGGTACAAAACAGGAAGTGTTGCATATCTCCACATTGGTGTATCCGAATGACATGAAACTCAGTTTACTACTTCCCCATGAGCCCCTGAGGCTCTGTGCAAAATCTCAGGCGATAACCACCAGGTGGCGCTCTTTAAATTGAAGTATTTTATATCTCAACATCGGTTGGGCGGATTAACACGAAACTTGGTATAATTATTGTCAATGCCCTCCTGAGGATATCTGATGAAGGACTAACCAATCCGCCACTGGGTGGCACTCTGGTGGCCGTCTAATTTAATATTTGGCACTATGCCAACACCATAACACTCATGGAAATAAAATTAATAGGGGTGGTATAGACTGGCCCCTGTAACTCACACACCAAAAATGACCAGCAGGTGGCGCTATTTTCAAAGTAAAAGTGTTTTTGGCTAATAACTCCCACATAATATGTCGCACATTGTTAAACCTTCTATTTACGTATTCTCTGAATTCCACTAAATTGTGTGGTGTAAGCCACGCCCACTTTCGCGGTAACTTTCCATTCGCTAAATCGCAACAAATGAAAAACGTACTTTTTCGAACTCCTCCTAGGCGATTTGACTGATTTGCACCAAACTTTGCATGAAGCATCTGTCAACCCTCCTGACAAAAAGTTATTAAAAGAATTTTGATTGTCCAAAAAACGGCCAAAATATAAAACAGCAAATTCCTGCACATTGTTTTCAAAACAGACAGTCTTTCATATCTTGACCAAATACAGTCCGATTACCACAATACTTTTGCTGATTATGTTCCATGGCCCGATGAGAGTTTGTACAAAATTCGGTGCAAATCGGCCAATAGGTGGCATTCTGGTGGCAGTCTAATCAGTGTGAATGGAAGTAAATTGGAAAATCTTCAAATCCTCTTCAAAACTCATCGACTTTCAACCTCTTCTTGTTCCTCATACTTTGAGCTAGAGACACCATGTCAACTTTTAGAGTTGACATGACATGGTCAGAAGACCTTGAACGCATTAACTGTACATAATTATCTATCTTTATCTTTATTTCAGCCATGACCAATATTCTTTTGTTTATGAACACTGGTAGATAACTATCTTGCCACCAGGTGGTCTTTGGCTGCTCCTGACGCTACCGTCATAAAAACAAGAGACCGCACATGCGCAGTTGCACACTCTCAGCTGATTTTAAACAGATAAGATGGCGACAAGACGCAACTTCAGTGTTCATTTAAAGCTAGACGTTTTGAAATATTCCAAACAAATGTCGGGGGAATACGCCATGGGGCATATGACACCTGGTATGCAGAGGACAGCAACAAGACCTTCACAAAAGAAGGGAACATGAGAGCAGCTGACAAACGCAAGATAACGGCTTACCGTCTCCAGGTTCAGTAATTTCCTCTTTCGTTGGTGTCATGACTGCCCAGTACCTGGACAAACGAGCCGTGGCGGAACACAGGTATGTGGCGTGTCTGAGGAGAAATGAGCCGTTAACATTTCTCTTTGTGTTAGGTAACGTTAACGGCGTTAGGCTGACCAAACGTCCTCTTTTGCCTGGACATGTCCACTTCTCATGTCCCGTCCAGGGCGTTCGGATTTTTTTTTATAAACTGATAATGTCCGGTTTTACGCGTGTTTGTGTGTATGTGTCTTAGAGTGCGGCACAGCCGCATATTTCTGTTCGAACCCGAACCGAGCCCGACATTATTTATAACCAAAGCACTGAGTTTGTGCCACACAGTTGTTACAGTTACAGGCTCTTTAACCCTATGGGCCCGAACGACACATAGTGCGTCCAAATTCACACCTGTTCTTCTCTGTGGATTTTCTCTGCGACCGTGCGTCATAGTGAGACGTGAAACAGTGATATCATAGCTTTCCGACAAGACCAAGCACTTGTCGGTAGTCCAATGTTTTCACAGCGAAAAAAAATGATAAAGTTACACTAAAATTATGTATAACAGAGCTTTCATACAACTCTGCACACACATTACTGTTGGATGGATTACTTGCGAATGCAGCATCGCACAGAAATACCACGCATATCACATGAAAGTGCAGGAGCAGAGCTTTCCAATGATACCACACATCATTGTGCTGTCATCCCATCATGCTATAAATACAGATTGTCTACAAAATAAAAACCTGACGAATTTCTTTACAACCCATTATACAGATCTTGTTATCAGTTACTTCATATAGTGAGGAATATGTATCTTACCACGTCTTAGGCTTGTGTGTGTTTCTCCCTGTCTATCCACATTTGTAGTCCAGCTTTCAAGATACAAATATCTCCATATTGTCCAGTTGACACTCCATCAAACTTTGTATGACAAGACCAGCCACTTCACCTCACCTCAGCTCACCTTCACAACAGTAGCCTAATTATGCATGCATGACAGGGCCGTAGTCACCATATACATTGAGGGGGACACGTGCCCCCCCCATGCCCAAATTGTTGTTTACTGCAAACAAAGTGGCAAATATTATCTTGGAGGACATCATTGCACTTGGTTGACTATTTTTCTATGATCTTAGATGTAAATATTGCATTTTTCTTTCAGATAAAACACATTTTTGACTTGTGAATGAGTCAATGGAATTTCTTGCAATAATGAAAAAATACGGGCAATCATGTCAGCCTGGCACAGACCACATGTTTTGGACAGCTGTGAAGTGACAGAATGTCCCACCATCATGGTTCTTATAATGCCAGATTCCAGAGAGTCTCCCCTCTTCAGATATGGCAGAATATGTCATTTTCCAACTTGCTATGCTGAGATACATGTAAAAATGTAAGAATTTAGTCACACGGATTTGTTTTTTTCATTGATATAAAAATTAACATAAAATACAGGCACATAGAAGGACATGAAATGATGGCAAATCTGGATAGCGCACATTGTCCTGAAAAAAACCAAGATATATCATGTGTATGTAGCCTTTATAATGACTGTGATATGAGCTTAAAAGTAAAGGCAGTAAAAATACCCCAAAAACTCCTAGGGCCCATAGGGTTAATCACTTATTGATGCTGTTTTTGAAGTATGAATAAGTCAATAAGTAATTTATTCCATTGAAATATCAGTGATGTATTATAGAAAAGTGATTTATTTTTTTATAAATTACAAAAGGCACATCTGCCTCATTCTTACCGTGGTTTCGTGATACTACTCAGAACCTTGATACTTTCACTGGTATTGTACCGTGGGGGGTGGGGAGGGGTTGGGGATTGGGGAGTTGGGGGGGAGCACCGAGGGATGGTTCGCCCAGGGCGTAAAACTAGCCAGCACTGCCTCTGGCACTGATATTTTTACCGTAACCATTTTTTTATCTATGGAAGCCCATTTTCACCAGTAATGGAAAAAAATCGCCATTCCTAATCAAAAATGTGAGATAAAAAGTCATAATTATGAATGTAGCCTAGTTTTCAAATTAATTTGTGGCATGTTGTCTTGTAAGGTGTGTGGCATCACGGTGGCTGCAGATGGGACAGAGGATGAGATGATTCGCTGTTTCAAGGCAGGACAACTAGTACACTGTGCTGTAGTAAATAGTAAATAGTGGTGATTTACAAAAACACCAAAAACTATTTTTACTGTTAAAGTAAAGTTAGTTACTGTAAATAATACAGTACTTTATTTGTAATACTAGAAAAAAAAATTTACTGTAAAGACAAGTTTACATAAATATTTCTGCTGATTCAATTAAAAAAAAATACTTGTTTGTATTTTCAAATTTGGCTGTGATTTATTTATTTTTTTTCTTTTATTAAAAGCCTCCTTCAAACAGCAGCCTGCCCCTATTTGTAGCCTGGTCCCAAATTATTTTTTTGTTAATAGTGGCCCTGGGTACTATTTGAGGAAATACTGTATGTATGTAACATACAGTCACTGGCCACTTTGTGTACACCTGAGTAATCTAATGCAATCCAGTAGAATGACTATACCATGATTTTTTCCCCGAAGCTTATAAATTTTCAGTTATTGTTGAAATTGTCTAGAAAGTGGTGATTGATTCTACTTTGTTCATTATTGAGGTCATAGTGAATGGTGGTGGTGTACTGGGGTGGACTCCTAATTTTGGGACAAAATATTAGGAACACTTTTAAATATATTGCAGTCCAGTAAACCAACACCACCCACTACCACCTCAACAATAAAGTAGAATAATCACCTTTCTGACAAAAGATGAAAATGTAAAAGCTTTGTAAATGTAGAATGTGTGGCAGAGCTGTTGTATTGACTTGTATTAGATTGCACAGGTGTACCTAATAAAGTGGCCAGTAAGCCCCACATTTACACCACCAATCCATGCCTGCTCTGGGTCTCCCCGCAGCCCCTGGTTGCTCGGCAGCCTTAGCCCCTGAGACCATGCTGATCAAAAGTTATTAAAAGCTTTTCCCTATGTCAAGGGGTGTGGCGGCCATGACGCCGCCCTTGCCACCAAATCAGTTGGCTTTTTAATGGCTTCAGCGACCTCATATCCTCACGAAATTGATACACAGGTCAAGAATGGCGAGCTCTTACATCTGATAGGGCCGTTGCCCATGGGGGAGACAAAATGCCTCTATAGTCCCCCTTGAAATTTTCAAAAAACCCTCCCCATAGAAATTTTCTTGGAGTACGAAGATGAAACGTCACACCACGTCAGGGTTAAGTTACTCTGAGTTTTCACATCACCGCTTCAGTGATGCATGCTGCTGGCCCCCCGTGATAGTGCGGGAGAGCGAGGGCCCGGTCACAGCTGCTTGCAGCTTTAATTTTGTAATATAACTGAATTTTCTATCCATACATATAAATTTTAAATATATTAAAATGATAAGGCATCTTTGAGTAAACTGCGAGTATCATTTAAGTAGGCTATGTCGTGGCCGGCCGAGTGTCCTCTTTTTTGGAAATCAAAATATGGTCACCCTAGGTAACGGCCCACAAACCTCACTGCACTTTAGGGACTGTTCTTTACTTATGGAGGAACTGTTCTTTACTTGTCAGGGGAGGAGGGTGGCTGGTTGATTTTTATTTCATTTTTTTATTTTATTTTGATCCCCCCTATGTTAATCACTTATTGATGCTGTTTTGTAAGTATAACTCAATAAGTAATTTATTCCTTTGAAATATCAGTGATGTATTATAGAAAAGTGATTTATCTTTTTATAAATGACAAAAGGCACATCTGCCTCATTCTTGCCGTGGTATCATGATACTACTCAGAACGCCGTGATACTTTCACTGGTATCGTACCGTGGGGGGTGGGCCAGGGGGGGCCGAGGGATGGTTCGCCCAGGGCGTAAAACAAGCCAGCACTGCCTCTGGCACTGATATTTTTACCGTAACCATCTTTATCTATGGAAGCCCATTTTCCCCAGTAATGGAAAAAAAATCGCCATTCCTAATCAAAATTTTGAGATAAAAAGTCACAATTATGAATGTAGCCTAGTTTTCAAATTAATTTGTGGCATGTTGTCTTGTAAGGTGTGTGGCATCACGGTGGCTGCAGATGGGACAGAGGATGAGATGATTCACTGTTTCAAGGCAGGACAACTAGTACACTGTGATGTAGTAAATAGTAAATAGTGGTGATTTACAAAAACACCAAAAACTATTTTTACTGTTAAAGTTTGTTACTGTAAATAATACAGTACTTTATTTGTAATACTATATAGAAAATATACATTTTCACTGTAAAGACAAGTTTACATAAATATTTCTGCTGTTAAAATTAAAAAAAAAAAAATACAGTATTTGTATTTTCAAATTTGGCTGTGATTTTTTTTTTTCTTTTATTGAAAGCCTCCTTCAAATAGTAACCTGCCCCTATTTGTAGCCTGGTCCCAAATTATTTTTTTGTTAATAGTAGCCCCGGCTAGTATTTGAGGAAATACGGTATTTATGTAACATACAGTCACTGGCCACTTTGTGTACAACTGTGTTATCGAATGCAATCCAGTAAAACGACTATACCATGATTTTTTCCCCGAAGCTTATAAATTTTCGGTTATTGTTGACATCATCTAGATGATGATTCTACTTTGTTTATTATTGAGGTCATAGTGAATGGTGGTGGTGTACTGGGGTGGTCTCCTAATTTTGGGACAAAATATTAGGAACACTTTTAAATATATTGCAGTCCAGTAAACCAACACCACCCACTACCACCTCAACAATAAAGTAGAATAATCACCTTTCTGACAAAAGCTGAAAATGTAAAAGCTTTGTAAATGTAGAATGTGTGGCAGAGCTGTTGTATTGACTTGTATTAGATTGCACAGGTGTACCGAATAAAGTGGCCAGTAAGCCCCACATTTACACCACCAATCCATGCCTGCTCTGGGTGTCCCCGCAGCCCCTGGTTGCTCAGCAGCCTCAGCCCCTGAGACCATGCTGATCAACTCTTATTAAAAGCTTTTCTCTATGTCAAGGGGTGTGGCCGCTATGGCGCCGTCCTTGCCACCAAATACGTTTGGCTTTTTGATGGCTTCAGCGACCTCATATCCTCATGAAATTGATACACAGGTCAAGAATGGCGAGCTCTTACATCTGATGGGGGCGTCGCCCATGGGGGGGACAAAATGCCTCTATAGCGCCCCCTTGAAATTTTCAAAAAACCCTCCCCATAGGGGTTTTCTTGGAGTAGGAAGATGAAACGTCACACCACGTCAGGGTTAAGTTACTCTCACTCTCACTCTACTTTCACTCTACTTTCAACAAAAAGTTATTAAAAGAATTTCGATATTCCAAACAATACTCAAGTTATTAAATAGCAACTTCCTGCAGATTTCGTTCTAAACAGGAAGTGCTGCATATCTCCAGACTGGTGTATCCGAATGACATGAAACTCAAGTTACCACTTCCCCATGAGACCCTGAGGCTCTGTGCAAAATTTCGGGTGATGAGCACAAGGTGGCGCTCTTTAAATTGAAGTATTTTATATCTCAACAACAGTTGGGCGGATTAACACGAAACTTGGTTTAATTATTGTCAATGCCCTCCTGAGGATATCTGACGAAGGACTAACCGATCCACCACTAGGTGGTGCTCTGGTGGCCGTCTAATTTAATATTTGGCACTGTGCCAACACCATAACACTCATGGAAATAAAACTGATAGGGGTGGTATAGACTGGCCCCTGTAACTCACACACCAAAAATGACCAGCAGGTGGCGCTATTTTCAATGCAAAAGTGTTTTTGGCTAATAACTCCCACATAATATGTTGCACATTGTTAAACCTTCTATTTATGTGTTCTCTGAATGCAGCTGAATTGTGTGGTGTAAGCCACGCCCACTTTCGCGGTAACTTTCCATTTGCTATATCGCGACAAATGAAAAACGTACTTTTTCGAACTCCTCCTAGACAATTTGACCGATTTGCACCAAACTTTGCATGTAGCATCTGTCAACCCTCCTGACAAAAAGTTATTAAAAGAATTTTGATTGTCCAAAAAACGGCCAAAATATAAAACAGCAAATTCCTGTACATTGTTTTCAAAACAGACAGTCTTTCATATCTTGACCAAATACAGTCCGATTACCACAACACTTTTGCTAATTGTGTTGCATGGCCCGATGAGGGTTTGTGCAAAATTCAGTGCAAATCGGCCAATAGGTGGCGTTCTGGTGGCAGTCTAATTAGTGTAAATGGAAGTAAATTGGAAAATCTTCAAATCCTCTTCAAAACTCATCGACTTTCAACCTCTTCTTGTCCCTAATACTTTGAGTTAGAGACACCATGTCAACTTTTAAAGAGTCAGAAGACCTTGAACTATTGGGCATGTATTCAGCTTCTACTTTTTGGAAAAATACGTACGTGGGTTGGGTGCCTACCTGTATACTGGAAATGTAAGTAAGAGATAACGTTTATTTTTTTATTTATTACAGCTGACAAGACTTCTAGGTGCACGCTTCCTAACGGCAGCATGCCCCGACGCGCGTGGACTGCGAGGGCCCGTTCATTGCTGCTTGCAGACCTTATTGAAATGCAAGGATTTTTTATTCTTCTTCTTCTTCTTCTTCCTCCTCCAAATGAATTGCCTTTTTGGGAGGCTTAACATACCCGAAAACTCATGAAACTTTGCACACATCTCAGAATTGGTGAAAAAATTTGATATTTTAAGGGTCTCGTGGCATCATGGCTCAGTAGCGCCCCCTACAAAACTTTGAGGAAACAGCCCCTGAAGCCAGTTTAACCTACGTGTATGAAACTTGGTAGGCTTATGTAACACTCCAGGACCTACAAAAAAGCCTCTTGGAGGCATGCTGTAAACCCAACAGGAAGTCGGCCATTTTGAATTTACTGTGCAATTTTGATGCATTTATGGCCATTTCCAGAGGTCATAAATGGACAAACTAGTCCTAGAGATTTCATCCGATCGACTTCAAACCTTGGTCTGTCCCATCCCAAGACCTTGAAGATGAAAAGTTATCAAAAGCTTGAGTTTTCGTCAATGCGTGTGACCGTGGGATGGCGTCAAAGTTAGGGGTGTCGCCACTAAACAGGAAGTAGTTTATAACTCCAGCATACATGGTTCAATCTTGCCCAAACTTCACAGGCTTGATGCCAGTCCCGTCCTGAACACATCTACATGTCAATAATTAGAGATAAACATAGCACCCCCTACTGGCAACAAGAAATGTCATGTTTTAGACTTTAATGTACATCTCCTACAGAATTGGCCAGATCCATCTCAAACTTGGTGAAAAAAGTCATAAGACGTTGATGACGCTTTATTGTGGAAACTGTGAGTTTTCGTCGAAGGGCGTGGCCATGACCTGGCGGCGAACTTTGATGTTTCGCCGTGATGATAAACGTTGTTGTAACTTGACTCCACGTGGGAATATCTTGCCAAAACTTCACACATATGACAGTCCAGCCCTGAACACATCTACAGAGGAATTTTGAATCACCGCCATAGCGCCACCGTCTGGCAACAGAAAGTTACTTTATACATTCTTTGATGTCCCTCTTCTAGCAGGTTAATCAGACCCACCTCAAACTCGCTGGTCTAAGTCCTTAGACCTTGATGATGTTTACAAATGAAGCTTTTGAATTTTCATCAAACGCTGTCACCGTGGCACTGCCTTGTTCGCCATCAAACACAATGTTGTTTTGAAGGGACAAGGGATGCTTGAAAACTCACCAAACGTGGCATACACATCACAGGTCGCAAGTCCTGTTGTCTGATGTGATTTTTGTGCTTTGATGCACCAAGATGGCTCAACAGCACCCGCTAGAATATTTCAATTAAGCAGCCCCCAAAGCTGGTTTGACCTGCATGTATGAAACTTGGTAGTCACCTGTAACACTATTACGTAGAAAAAAGCCTCTTGGAGCCATGTTCCAAACCCAACAGGAAGTCCGCCATTTTGAATTTACTTGTGCCACTTTTGTGCATTTTTGCCCATTTCCAGGGCTTGTAAATTAACAAACTTGTCCTACAGATTTAATCAGATTGGCTCCAAACTTGGTGTATGTAAGCGTGACTATGTTGTGACCAAAAGTTATCGCAGGATTTGCCCAATGTTGAATGGCGCGCCTGATGCTGAGTGTTGAATCTTGAGGTCTCGTCATGAAAAACGAAATTGCTGTAGCTTTAGCATAAATGGTCCAATCTCCACCAAACTTCACATGATTCATATTAGTCCCTCCCTGAACACATTTTCATTACCATATTTCCTGATAATCATAGCGCCACCTAGTGCCAAAAGGAAGTACTTCTTACCAGACACTTATCTTTGGATTAACCTGAAATTTCAGTGCTGTGGTCTATATTTGATGTTCACAAACGTGACATATTATCAGTGTCTACGTGTGCTGCAGAGGGTTTAATTTTGATGTCTCGTGATGAAACAGGATATTGCTATAAATTTGGAGTAAATGGTCCGTTGTCCACCAAACTTGACAAGATTCATATTTGTCCCACCCTGAACACATTTATATGACAATATTCCATGATAGTCGTAGCGCCACCTAGTGGTGAAAGGAAGTACTTCTTACCAGACACTTATCTTTGGATTCACCTGAAATTTCAGTGCTGTGGTCTATATTTGATGTACACAAACATGACATATCATGAGTGTCTACGCGCGCTGCAGAAGGTTTACTTTTGATGTCTCGCCATGAAACAGGAAATTGCTATAAATTTGGAGTAAATGGTCCGTTGTCCACCAAACTTGACATGATTCATATTTGTCCCACCCTGAACACATTTATATGACAATATTCCGTGATAGTCATAGCGCCACCTAGTGTCGAAAGGAAGTACTTCTTACCAGACACTTATCTTTGGATTCACCTGAAATTTCAGTGCTGTGGTCTATATTTGATGTACACAAACGTGACATATCATGAGTGTCTACGCGCGCTGCAGAGAGTTTACTTTTGATGTCTCGCCATGAAACAGGAAATTGCTATAAATTTGGAGTAAATGGTCCGTTGTCCACCAAACTTGACATGATTCGTATTTGTCCCACCCTGAACACATTTATATGACAATATTCCGTGATAGTCATAGCGCCACCTAGTGGTGAAAGGAAGTACTTCTTACCAGACACTTATCTTTGGATTAACCTGAAATTTCAGTGCTGTGTGGTGTGTATTTGATATACACAAACATGACATATCATTAGTGTCTACGTGTGTTGCAGAGGGTTTAATTTTGATGTCTCACCATGAAACAGGAAATTGCTATATTTTTGGAGTAAATGTTCTGATCTCCAACTTCAGATGATTCAACTTAGTCCTGCCCTGAAAACATTTATATCACCATATTTCCTGATACTCATAGTGCCACCTAGTGGTGACAGGAAGTAGGTCTCAAACACTTATCTTGTGATTTATCTGAAAGTTAAACGCTGTGGTGTATATTTGATGTATAAAAACATGATGTATAATTAGTGCACTCTCCAACTCCCTCTAGTGGAAAGAGGAAGTGATACAAAATGTGAAATATGTCATTCCAGCACTGTATCAGGGATATGCCAAGTCACTCCTGCATGCAATGTCTAACTTTGACAGAAATTAATTGACACATCAGAAGACGTCCTGCCAGCCCCCCCGAGTTGCGTGAAGGTGCGAGGGCCCGTTAATCGCTGCTTGCAGCTTTAATTATTATTAGGGCCCGAGCGACGACGAAGTCGTCCGAGGACCCTATTGAAATCGCGCTGTTTATTATTATTATTATTATTATTATTATTATTATTATTATTATTCTTTACCCGACTTCATACCCCAATTTTGCCCCTTTCCCAAACTTGAAAATGCTTCTAACTTTCCACATTTGTCCGGCCACATCCGAAATTCGTTATCGGTTGCGTATGGTCAGCGCGAAATGCCTAAACATCGCCCCCTACAAATTCAAAATACCCTCCCCATTGGGGTTAGTTTGTCGTAGGCAAACGAAATTTGGTACACACATGTATCATACTGAGACACACAAAAAAGTCTCATGACGTCATAGTAAAATCCCAACAGGAAGTCGGCCATTTTGTTTTGAATTTCCACAACTTACATTTGAACGAACTTGTCCTAGGGATTTCGTCCTATCAACTTCAAAGTTGGTACAGATCATCCTGAGAACATGCTGATCAAAAGTTATTAAAAGCTTTTCTCTATGTCAAGGGGCGTGGCCACTAGGGCATGACAAATTTTGGCGACTTTTCGTTTTCTCACCATCGAATTTCGAGTGGCTCTCCCACCAACATACTTGATCTCAGCAGCTTCAAACTTGCTGGACATGATGATGGCTCTGTCCCGAATGCCCCGATATGTTAATATCCCACCTTACTCATAGCGCCCCCCGGTGGTAACAGGAAGTGACCAGTTTTTACTTTAACATGTACTAATGCCACAAACTTGACTGCATCAACTTCATTTCACTTCTAATGCATGCAGAACAAGTTGGTGAAGCTACCTTATGAATGCTGTGAAGCTACATCTAATGGTGTCCCTGTGGCGGCGTGGTGACTATCGATCCCTCGCCACTAAATACGTTTTGCTTTTTGTTGGCTTCAGCGACCTCATATCCTCATGAAAATTGATACTCGGGTCAAGAATGGTGAGCTCTTTCAAATGCCTCTAAAGCGCCCCCTTGAAATTTTCAAAGACTCCTCTCCATAAGGTTTTTTTTGGAGTAGGAACATGAAAATTGGTACACGTGTATGTTGTCCAGATGCACAAAAAAGTCTCTGGCACCAATGGTCTACTCCAAACAGGAAGTCGGCCATTTTGATTTTGACTTGTCATTTTGGCATGATTTCCACATGTTGTATTTTCATGAACTGGTCTTAGGGATTTCATCCAATCGACTTCAAATTTTTTACAGATCATCCAGATCAAAAGTTGTGCTCTGCATGTCTGTAGGTCAAAGGGCGTGGCTGCTATTGCGCTGCCATTTTTGATCCATCACCATGCATACTGAAGCAGCTCTTTCTCCCACATAATTCATCCAAGCTGCTTCAAAATTTCTGTACATGATAAGAGCCCCGCCCTCAACGCCTCCATATGCTCATAGGCAATCTTGCACATGCCGCCCCCTTGTGGAACCAGGAAATGCCCGATTATACATTGACATTGTCTGATTTGCTCGAAACTTCACGTATGATGAGGGTCCGCCCCTGGACACACCTGCACACATTTAGTTACACTCCCAGTGCCCCTGGTGGATGAACAAAACATTGCGTTTTTTCGCTCCTGCCAGGTTTTTTCTCCCTTGTCGCTTCGCGCCACAGTCCCAGTGTGCCTCAGGCCCCCGCGGTTGCATGGGGGAGCGAGGGCCCGATCACAGCTGCTTGCAACTTTAATTATTAGGGCCCGAGCGACGACGAAGTTGTCCGACCCTATTGTAATCACGCTCTTTATTATTATTATTATTATTATTATTATTATTATTATTATTCTTACGAGAATATAATCCCAAATTTGGTCCCTTTCCCAAATTAAAAAATGCACCAAATTTGGCACAAGTGTTTGGTCTGGCGAAAAATTTGATATTTCGGCAGTGTTGTATGTGGACGGGGCCAAATGGCGACATAGCGCCCCCTAGAAAATTTTGTGCCTCGAGCCCCGCCTGTGAATTTCACCTACACGCATGAAAATTGGTGGGCTCATAGAACATGCCAAGATGCACAAAAAATCCTCTTGGAGCCATGCCGTAAACCCAACAGAAAGTCGGCCATTTTGATTTGAATTTTTGACATGTTTGAACGAACTCCTCCTAGGGATTTCGTCCGATCGACTTCAAATTGATTACAGATCATCCTGAGAACATGCTGATCAAAAGTTATTAAAAGCTTTACTCTATATGAAGGAGTGTGGCCGCTAGGGCGTGACAAACTTTGGCGATTTATCATTTTCTCGCCATCGAATTTGGAACGACCCTCACGCCCACATACTTGATCTCAGCAGCTTCAAACTTGCTGGACATGATAATGGCTCCGCCCTGAACGGCCAGATATATTAATATCCCACCTTCCTCAAAGCGCCCCTTGGTGGTAACAGGAAGTGACCAGTTTTTACTTTAACATGTACTGACGACACAAACTTGACCGCATCAACTTCATTCCTCTTCTAATGCATGCAGAACAAGTTGGTGAAGCTACCTTATGAACACTGTGAAGCTACGTCTAATGGTGTTCATGTGGTGGCGTGGCGACTATCGATCCCTCGCCAGCAAATACGTTTGACTTTTTGATGGCTTCAGCGATCTCATATTCTCATGAAAATTGATACACAGGTCAAGAATGGCAAGCTCTTGCATCTGGGGTGCCGCCCATGGGGGGGACCAAATGCCTCTATAGCGCCCCCTTGAAATTTCCAAAAACCCCTCCCCATAGGGGTTTTTTTGGAGTAGGAAGATGAAAATTGGTACATATGTGTATGTCACCCAGACACACAAAAAAGCCAGACACTTGGTCTACTCCAAACAGGAAGTCGGCCATTTTGATTTAAACAGTTCATTTTGGTGGCGATTTTGTGATTTCGACACCTTGTATTTTGACGAACTCCTCCTACAGATTTTGTCCAATCAACTTCAGATTTGGTACAGATCACCCTGAGACCATGCTGATCAAAAGTTATTAAAAGCTTTTATTTATGTCAAGGGGCGTGGCCGCTATGGCGCCACCCTTGCCATCAAATACGTTTGGCTTTTTGATGGCTTCAGCTACGTCATATCCTTATGAAAATTGATACACAGGTCAAGAATGGCGAGCTCTTGATTTTGATACCTTTAAATGTCAGCGCCTGCTGTTTTTAGATCGGTGGGACAGAGCTGCCAGCTGAAATGGAGGTGATACAGCCCCCTCTCTCCCTCAAAACTAATCAAATGACTCCAAAACGCTCTAGTGGAAAACACACGGCTTGCGCCTTCCCCACGCTATGAAATAATAATGTATAATTAAGTAACATTACGACACATGAAGCAAATACTCGGAACGACTTTCTTCAGTAAACCACTGGGCGGAGTGACACAGTTCGTACCTGAGACAGTGCCATAGTTATTCCTTGCAGCCTTGCATTTGCGGTATCGTCAGCTGGACGCAGCAGAAAGTTTGAGAAAAGTTTACAGAGTGCTGTTGTTAATCATGGTTTACACATGTATTGTAAAAGGTTGCGGTAACAAGCCGAAGACGTGGAGCAGAGTGACGTATACGGACAGGATGAAACAATTGCTATTTGTGCTGGACATCGATCCCAACACGCCTGTGGAAATGGTCCAGAAAATGTTTGTTTACGAGGACTACAGTGAAAGGATGGAGTGCAGAAGCTCAGGAATGGTTCAAATGCTTTTCTTGAAAGATACTGTCTTTTCATCTGTCGGCATCACAAAACGAGCAGACGTGGTAAGTGATCGTTGTGTAACGTTAATTGTGCTCAGCATCTCTCTGCTGCAACGTTAACATTACCGGGCCCTATTAGCAGCCAGCCTCTTAAAAAAAACATTTAATAAATAAACGCCGGCCTCTTTTATAAACTGGTGGTGTTTATGTAACGTTTTTGTCATTTATAGAGTGCTAGACCCGGATTACACACATCCACAGACACAGAGAGGCACATCCACACACGTCAACCTCCATCCAGGCACACGCGCTAGTGATGTGACGTTCGCGAACGAGCCGAGTCTTTGAACCGGCTCTTTGAAGTGAAGAGTGAACCAGCTCTTCAGAGTGAACGAGCCAGTTCCTAATTCACGTTGTGTTGATGACCCCCCTCGGTTAGAAACGAAAGGTAGGAAGCTAACCCACTATCAGCACTTGCTTGTATTGGCAGGCTTGTTGTTTATAAAGGGCGTTGCTATGGCTACACGTTACAATATCCAGATCATGTGATGTGATAAATCAACAATGCGATTCGTCGTTGAACCCACTAACACCCGCCCTCCACACACACACACACACAGCAATAACACCCCCCCCCCCAAAAAAAAACAAAAAAAAACGAACTAACGGACTGCATCATTGAACCGGCTCTTCAAAGTGAATGAGAGCCAAAGAACCGGCTCTCACAAGTGAACGAGAAATCCCATCACTAACATGCGCAGTTGCACACTCTCAGCTGATTGTAAACAGATAAGATGGCGACAAGATGCAACTTAAGTGTTAATTTAAAGCTAGAAGTTTTGAAATATTCCGAATACGCCGCGAGGCATATGACGCCTGGTTAGCAGAGGACGGCAACACGACCTTCACAAAAGGAGGGAACATGAGAGCAGCTGACAAACGCAAGATAACGGTTTACCGGCGACACACAAGCCCGTCTCCAGGTCCAGTAATTTCCTCTTTCGTTCGTGTCATGACTGCCCAGTACCTGGACAACCGAGCAGTGGCGGCACACAGGTATGTGGCGTGTCAGAGGAGAAACGACCCATTCACATTTCTGTCTTTGTGTCAGTAACGGCCCACAAATCTCACCGCACTTTAGGGACTGTTCGTTACTTGTCAGGGGAGGAGGGTGGCTGGTTGATTTTTATTTTAGTTTTTGATTTTATTTTGATCCCTCTACCCTATGGGCCCGAACGACGCATAGTGTGTCCAAATTCACACCTGTTCTTCTCTATTGATTTTCTCCGTGACCGTGCGTCATAGCGAGAAGCCACGCATATCACGCGAAACAGCGGAATTGTAGCTTTCCGACAAGGTCAAGCACTTGTCGGTAGTCCAATGTTTTCACAGCGAAAAAAAAGATAAAGTTACACTAAAATGATGTATAACAGAACTTTCATACAGCTTTGCACACACATTACTCTTGGGTCGATTACTCGCAAATGCAGGCTCGCACAGAAATGCCACGCATATCACATGAAAGCAGAGCTTTCCAGTGATACCACACACATCATTGTACTGTCATCCCACATAGCAGACAGGTCTGGGCCAGATCTGGCATTAAGCCGGCACTGCTGGCTGACTGCTGGCATGGCAAGTGGTATGTCAACCGGATGTGGGCCAGATCTGGCAATGATAGCACTGTTTATATGATGGCATGCCACATGTGGGCCGATTGTGGTTTGGTTTATGTGGCCCAGATCTGTCCATGCCACATGCGGGCCGATTGTGGTTGAGCTTATGTTGCCCATATCTGTCTCATATGAACAAGCACATGTTCTCTTGTGTGAACCACAAAGAATTGCTAAGTCTTACCTTTAACGTGTTTTTCTGGTGTCTCGCTACTGGTGTCTCACACACCACCACCCCACTTCTAATTCAATTTAGTCAATTAATTTCAATTTCAATAAGCTTTATTGTCATGAGTGTAGATTAACAATATTGCTAAAGCCATTACAAATTTACAAATAAGGTACAATAATAAAATAATTACATAATTATAAATAATCTTTTAATAGTCTTTCAGAGTTTATAGCAATTAAGTGCTCCAACACTGACAAAATACCTTTATTTGTCAGAATTGAATGAGTAATAATTAAAACAGATGGCCCTTGCCTTACCAATTCGCAATTGAGTAAGTAAATCTCTCACTATTCTAAAAAGACTGTCCGCTGACGCCTCCCTGACCCAACTGTATCCGTCTGCAGTGTGCAAGAGAGGGGCATAAACAGTATGGGGCGTGTCATGTAGTAGTTAAGTTGAGGGTTAATTAAGTTTTTGTTTTTATCAGGATGTTTATTGATATTATTTTACTTTTTGCAGGACATGCATAAATTTTAAAAATACAATGCATAAATGCATATGTTCTAAAAAATAAAATATATAATAAATACAAAAAACTTTTCAGAGCTTCTCAGGTTTGCCACAACCTGGCTCTTTTACTCAAATAAAATGATTTGAAACAGAAGAAAAAATGGATGAGGTGTGTTTGTCAGTATTATCAGCTGTGTAAGTGTGGTTGAGGGTTTGTGGTGAGTGTCATGTTGGATGCAAAACCAAAAGACAAAGAAACCAGCTTATAGCTGGCTCAGAAATGCCTCAGAGGAGCGGGCTCTTTGCAATTTGTTTTTGAAAGCTTGTTCTCCATTGCCTCCTCTAATAGGTGCCCCATCAAGTGATTTTCCATCATTTTGAATTCACTGTCAAAAAAAACCAAACATTAAATGAAAGGTTTCAATTAGATGTTGCAATATACTTTAATGTAGATGAAAATGTGTATATTTCATTACACATTGTATGTCTATCATCAATTCTTTATATATTAATCTTACCATGGTTCATATTGTGGGCCCCTTTTGAACCTGGCCACAGCTTCTGGCACTGTCAAGGTGTACCTCTCAATCAGGGTGTAGACTGTCACCTAGACAGGATGATTGACATTTGTTAAATTAAAAAACAGCCACAACTGAATGTAGCCTTTAATTATGTTCTGTCCAGTTTGATATCACACCCTTATGACACTGTTAGAGTGCAGGAGGCTCTGTAAGATTTGACAAAAGGAAACAAAGTAATATTCTACGAATGCGGGTCTGAATGCTCTAAACCATTTTGAGTTTGTCATGCACCCCACAAGCATTAAAAATTGAGTAAAGTTTTAATATTTCACATCTGTATTGTTCCATTTCAAGGTTCTTTCATCTACAAGTGTGAGGTGTGATATGAAAAACCAGTATGTACAATATTAAACACAGTGCCAATATTAATAAATGTATGTAAACAAAACAATCATGTCATACTTCTGGCAAAAGGATGTCAACGATGAAGGCAACCCGATCTGTCAGCTGTCTTGCTCTTGGCGTTTCCCTTCTGACCAAGAACAGGAAGGAGACAACTTGGTCAAGTTGTTCATCCTCAAAATAAAGGGTGGGCCTCTCCTTCCTGTGCTCCCATGGTGACAGAAGATCCCCGGTTATGATAGCCTGAAAACAAATAGTTACTTTAGAGGATGGTGAAGGTCGATCTTGATAGTGCGACCTGTGACTTCAGATTCCTTTTATTCAGATAAAGGCTTTCAAATTGAAATGTAGCTAATGCTATGGTAACTAGGAAAGCACCAGAGAGTGCAGACCTCATTTTTTTCCAACACAAAACATTAATTTCAATTTTAGAATTACAACAATATTTAGCAAGTAGAACATGACATATTTTCCGGCCACCAGATGGCGCTATTTTCATTCATTCATTCATCTTCTAACCGCTTCATCCTCTTGAGGGTCGCGGGGGGGCTGGAGCCTATCCCAGCTGACATCGGGCGAGAGGCAGGGTACACCCTGGACAGGTCGCCAGACTATCGCAGGAGTCTGACACATAGAGACAAACAACCACTCACGCTCACATTCACACCTACGGACAATTTAGAGTTATCAATTAACCTAGTCCCCAGTCTGCATGTCTTTGGACTGTGGGAGGAAGCCGGAGTGCGCGGAGAGAACCCACGCTGACACAGGGGAGAACATGCAAACTCCGCACAGAAGGGCTCCCACGCCCGGGATCGAACCGGCAACCCTCTTGCTGTGAGGCGAGAGTGCTAACCACCACACCACCGTGCCGCCCGCTATTTTCACCGTCTCATTAGAAATTGGAATTGCTGCTGAGGCTGTCAGAAATAGACTTTTATTTTATCCACTTTGCTTCAACTGATCACCACCAAAATTTTATCATCTGATCCTTGTCCCAATATCCACATTTCCTGAAAATTTCATCAAAATCCGTTAATAACTTTTTGAGTTATTTTGCACACAGACAGACAAACAGACAGACAGACAGACAGACAAATGCCAGCGAAAACATAACTTCCTTGGCGGAGGTAATTATCTCTTCATGCTGATATACTTACCTCAAGGTGTTTTCTTGCTGAAGTGCTCCCCTTCATCCAGTGCACAAGGTCAGCACTATGAAGCTGGCGCACCTGCTGTGCCTCTTGTACTGCTTCCTGTTATTTCAAAATACAATTCTCACTAATAATCTTACAAAGTGTAGGTCAGTAATTCTTGGATGGCTTCTCACTAACCTCCAGCAACTCTGGGTTGTCCTCACATTCATTAATCTAGATAGATATATAATAGACATAACATAAAATAAGACAAACATACAATCCACAATGATTGTAATGATTAACATGTATATTTCTATGTTGGAACATGGCCTTAACGATCCACACTGCTATGTTAAATTAACAAGAATTGACCATTTGACATATTTATCTGTTAGTGAATGATCAAATTATCTGTTCAACTTACAACAGTGAAGTCAAATGGTGCACCAACAATGAGGTACCAGGTATACTGCAACAGAAACATTACATAGGTTACAGTATTGATAATATGTTCAGCAAATTTTAAGCTTATGTTATCGTAAGCTTACCATTATCATAAAAATGCCACAGTCATTTGCATGTGTCTGTTGGGGAAGTCCCTGAATAATGAGAGTAAAACAAATGTCATAATATATCAAATACAACTTCTTAATAAAACAGATGGCACTGCTTTGATGGGACAAGTCAGGGCATATGGGTGTGTATATTAATGTGGACAAAGTTCAGACATTAGTGTGGGAGCACAAAAGTTCTGCATTTAAGCAACTCGCTCTCGCCCAGCATATACGGTTACAGTATCCGCTGCAGGCCGCCCTCTTACTAATGACACAGCAACAGAATGATCCTGTGATACTTGATTCCCATGAAAGCAGTAGTATCTCCAGATGAAATAGTACAATGTTAAGGACATTTACCTCAATGTCTTGCCCTGTTTTCTCAACCCAGAGACCTGGAACCAGCTGCTTTGCAAGATCACTGTTGTTTATAAAAAAAAAAAAATCAGTATGACAGACTTAGATATGTGCAATCAACAACCTGACAACAACTGTAGAGAAGTCAATGGAACATGACTGCCATCATCAAGCTAACCAAACTTGGCAAGTCAGGGGAATGTGACTGCCTTTAAAATAAAACAACAATGTAGGCAAACATGCAAAAAAGTTTTCCTGAGATTTTACAACTGAAGGTATAGAAGGAGAAAAAGATAATTGGGAGTTAACGTATTTTCTTAGTTAGTGCCAAAGACAGTAATAAATGTAAATAAATCTCAGTTGTAAAATCACAGACCTTAGTCAAGGGAATGCCTTTGACTAAATGGAAGTACACTGCATGGTTTTTGCCTTAAGAAACTGCGATAACCGTCATGTCCAAAGCCCTGTTTTTTCATGCGATATTGGGAGTCATTGAACAGAATTTCTTTCTGCATTGGCTTCATAACCTGGAGAATAGACGAATTACAGGGAGGTTATAGATAGTAATGATCAGACTCAGTCTTGACAAAAATGTTGTCATTACAAAGCAAGAAAAAAAAGGTATATGAATAGTAGGAAATAAGGGGCATTTGGAAAGCATGTGGAGGGTGAGGTGAAGGGTAGGAATAAAAGAGGGGTAAAAATGACAGCAAATTATGGTGTACATACATTTCATAACCACGTGAAGTTACCCTTATAACAATAATTTCTATTTCAACCCTACAACGGAACACAACACTACTGTGCCATAAAGCGAAGGAAAACCCTGAGTGAGCCTGTGGAGGACAGTTGTTGACCATGTTACAATGAACGACATCATAAATATAAGCTTAAATACACAAACGTGAACTTACACATAAAAGGAAATACCCAGGAACCCAAAGAGGAATGACAATGGCATCCATTTCTTGTGAGTTTACCTGAACAAAAAGCACATTTACATATCCATTCTGTTATCTTTTTATACATGGCAAAATATACTTAGGGGCAAAGACAGTGAAGGGTCGCAGCTGGATGGTGGGAGCCACGTTAGGGGTGTATGCAGGTCAACAAAATGAACAGATTTCCCCTGAAAAAGAATACATTCAAAATTAACACAAGAAATATGTGATCCAAAGAGAGGATTGACACACAGTGAATAGGCTCCTAAGGCCCAATGATAAACTATCATAGCATAACTTGACTATTTAGGCCAGTGAGCACTGATGATTTAAGTTGCTGCACTAAACCACGCTGAAAATAATGTATTTGAATTAGCGGGTTACTATTACAGCGGAGTCTCAATTTCCAAGTTATTTCTGGCTACACTAACAGCCACAATTTCTAGCTTTGATTTATCTACTTGGGTCAACATTTTAGGATTGCTGTAGAAAAGAAATACATACGTTGCATGTAATTTACCAAACAGGCAAATAACCCCCTCTGAAATTCAATTCATAACGTTACTTTATTAAAGACACATCTCAAAGAGGTCCATAGCACCATAACAGCAAGTCAAACAAATTAAAATTTATCTTATCTTGCTAAGGTTACCTTGTTTTGCTCAGTTTACACAGCAACGGGCTAGCCTCGTTCTGTCTGCCCAATAATATTTAATATTGTCGATAAAATATATAGCTTCCTTGCTAAGTTCATCACCCCGGGTAATACTATAACTATGTGCAGCAAATGTATAAGTGTAACATTCACTAAATAAAATAGAAGGACACTTACAGTCTGGATACGATCCGCCATTGTTCTTGAAAACAGCTGTGAGAACTCCCTCGTTTATTTCCTTTATTTACACATCACACCCCCTACTCGTTCCGCCCACTCTACAGGTTATGCCTCTCTCTTGCAGACCACAGACAGACCCATAGAGACAGACGTTTCTCCCCTGACAACGACCATCCAATCAATCTTGTTCTTCGCTCCCATTGGCCAGCCCT